>NC_142826.1:3572750-3725000 GCF_057945365.1 Rhopilema esculentum | reverse complement strand
GCCTAGTTCTATAAAAGTGGTTTTTGGACAGGACCAATATTTCTGGTAAAAGTAGTACTCCAACAATTGCTTCTTCAGTAAGAAATGAGTAGATGGTATTACCAGTGGCGATTTCTACGGGGGAGCAATGGGGAGCAAAATTTATTGCTAAAATGTTACTGGATGTTGGGGAGCTCACCCTCTCTAAAAATTTCTGCATCGATCTTGCTTTCGAAGAATTTGCCTCTATGCAGGTTGCACACAACTCAATTTTCTTACCCCTGGCAAATTTTTAATAGTATTCATTTCTTTGAAACTATGTTCCTATATTGATAAATTGTGTTTTTCATGGTCTCCTACAGCTGCATTGCCTTAGGAGAAACTGTCGTAAAGAGCTTTTTGCTTTAGTCAAGGAGTGATGTTTCAAACTATTGCCCAATCTCACTTCTGCCTATTTTTAATAAAATCTTTGAAAAACTTAAGCATATCAGACTGGTTAAACATAATATCATCTTCGAACACCAATTTGGTTTTCAAAAAAGTAAGTCTACCTCGTTAGCTATTTTAGATCTGTATAATCAACTTGTGAATGCAATTGAAGATAAAAAATATGTGCAAAACACCGAAAGTGAGATTTTCTCTATATATAGCAACATTAATGTTTTTCCTGTTTCTGTACTATTTTTATGGCACTTGATGTGCAATGAAAATTAAGAAATTATTTAGTGAACTTTTGGTACTACGATTTGATGATTTGAAGTCTACGAATAAAAACTTTTGGAACTAGACCTGGAGCAGGGCCTCCGACGAAGGGGGGCCGGGGCCTTGGCCCCCCCCCACTTTTTTGCAATACAATAGAGTTTTTTTCAAAATCTTTTGTTATGGGTGTTAAATTTTCCCTTAACCCCCACTGTTGCAGCAGATAAATAGGTTTGATACGAACATTAGTTGTAAGGCCCCAAGCTATTATTGGAGAAAGGAAGAGAGAATGAAGAATTGTATAGATATCTAAAAACATCAACTGGAATAAAAAGTCTTATCTTGAGAAACATGCCACATTTAACATACAAACTAGTGGGGAAAATCCCCACCAGGCCCATAAATTTCCCCACTAGTTGGCCCATGATTCCCCACTAGCAAGTGCCCTTTTGTTGAAAATTGTTTTAAACACCAATTTGACTTATCTCCAATTACTGTTCGTTGTGTCGTTGTCGTGTTATATGTGTCAAATTATTCGTTATTTCTTTGGTCGTATTGCTGTCAACCAATCTCTGTTTGACGTTCTTGCACTACACCAAGGCGAGGCAATGAAATCCGCGGGAAAAGTTGCTTGCGTCATTGATCTCCAAACATGCCCAGATCTGAACGCTCGTTAAAAAGAAAGCAGAAAGAAGCTCAAGAAATTGCTTCAAAATGCAGAAAATTAACAAATTTTTATGGATCAAAATTAAAAACGGACAACAAAGGTACAAAAGAGAAAGAAATAGGAGCCTCCAGCCATCCAGATTCAGCCCAAGCGGAAGAAATTGAAAACCAAGATATTAACAACCCGCAGCAATAAACACACATTGTTCAAACACAAAAACAGCCAGTGTATTTTATTACCACGGGATTAAGCTGGATCTTAAGTTCATTATTGAAAGTTTTCCGGAACTGCAAAGCTATACAGCAAAGAAGAATGGGAAAAAAACGTCTTCATGTTGTTTGCAATTTATGCAACGAATATTTGGACGTGGCAAAGAAATACTCGCGAAATGGAAAAATTGGTATTGCAAGTCATAGCAGATGATGAAGAACGACTCAAACTAATAATTGATCATGTATTTTCAGAAATGCACAAAGCAACGAGAAATCAGAAGCAATTGGAGCTGATGTGGGAAGAGAAAAGTGCTAATCATCCATGGTTGAACGGTTTAAAAAAAGCCAACACCAATGTAGTTAAATTTTTGGTAAACATGGCATTTGATTTATACAATGACTGTCTTTGTGAAACTATTTCTGCTCACTCATGGCCAGCAAGGTCTTTAACAACGCTTGCAGCCACTCGACTCATATCCCTTATGGAAGATGAAGGTCCAGATGCAGTTCTACCAGAGTTCAAACCAACAAATGCTGAGTTACACTACAGGGATCCAATGTGCTACAGAGATATGTTGTCTTCAGTTCAAGCCATTGAACTGCAGAAAGTAAAAAAAATGTTTCTGGAATGCATAGTCTACAGCATTCAAATAGATGGCAGCGTCAGTAAGCACATGAGAGATCACAAGTTTGTCAGTAGTACAATGTCAATGACAAATGGCGACAGGCGTACAGTTTTTATGGTGATTCACTCTCCAGAAGAAAGAGGGGCCCATGGCTTGCTCGAGACTGTGAATCAAGCTTTAAAGGTATGTGAGGCAAATGAAGATAAATTAGTCGGAATAACAACGGATGGTGAAGCTGCAAATACTGGGCGAAATGCCGGGCTTTGGAAGCTTCTCGGTGACCAGTTGGAAATGAACATTTTTACATTCTGGTGCTGTGCCCATCTTTCAGATCTTGCAACCGAGGCAATTATCAATTCTGTCCCAGAGCTAAAGATTTGGAAGTCATCACTGATTGGTGTTGCTACATATTTTCGTACATCAACTTCAAAAAAGAAAATGCTGGAGAAAGCAGCTATTGAGATGAAGCAATTTCCACGGCATCATGACATACGGTTTGCTCAACATTTCCTCTCACTAATAGATGCTGTTCTTACGAACATCAAAGGATGTAAACAAGTTTGGGGAAAAATTACAAGAAATGGAGACCGCAAAGATAAGAGGGAGGCTTCAGGATATCTGAATACGTGGAACGAAAGACAGATTTAGCTCACAGCACTAATGGGTGATATATTCGAGGTTTTCACAAGCTTAGAGAAGCAAATGCAACGGGATGATCTTCTGCTTCCAGATATATTCACTTGTTCTAGCATGGCACAAAGGAAACTTGATTTGTTGAGCGGCACACCCTACCCAGGAAAGCGTGAATTAAAAACTACACTACCATGGGAAAACATCCAAACACAGAGAGCAAGACAAACGCACAACACTTTGGTGCCAACTAACAGACGAAATGAATCTGAATTCGCATTGAAATAACATCTTCAGCGAAAAATTTTCTAAGTGAGCGTTTCCACCAAGAGCAAGAAGAAATTTTGTTGAGTATGAGCGAATTGTTGAGTGCAAGTACCCTGGGGAAATTTGTGGAAAAAGGAATAGGGATGACCCAGAGGCTTTTTCCAGGGGAAGAGGGTCGCTTTGCAGATGAATGTTGTGAACAGTGGGACAAAATCGAAAAAGTGCCGCATCTTCCAGAAGGAAGCGACATTGGTTGTAAACTATCAGTACGTCTGAGAAAGCTCTTGCCTATTACAGATGGCACCGTTCAAAAAGTGCTAGCTGCTATTGGAAGTATGTCACCACATTCCATGCAAACCGAGAGGATTGTGTCTCATCATAACATCATTGTTGAAGATTCAAGAACAAACATGACTAAAGACACAATCAACGCCAGACTGCTTATTGCCCTAAACGGTGTTGGAACAGCTCATTATGATCCACGGCCAGCTGTTGCCCATTTTCTTTCAGCACGTGAGCGACGAAACCATCAACCAGACTTTGATACATACAGCAGACGGAAATTCGTGAGAAAGTTTTTCAGACAGACCGGACATTTTTAAGACTTTTGTAGCAAAATATTTGTACCAAAAAGTTTATTCTTATAACTCTAAATGCAGAAAGCATCATGATCTTGAGTACTATATTCAAATTGTTTTATCTAGTGTTTTTCTAACTATACGCTGCTAGGTGTAAGGAGTTATGTGCAAGACAGTGAAAACCTTACCAACTATGCATACTCGTCCCTTTACTTTTGTTTTTGCCGTCAGTTGCGTTACATTAAGGAAAGTGCCCTTTTGCGTAAATTCCCCACCAGTAAAAATTTCTTAAAAGATCCCCTGCGCACATGTTCTAGCTAACTTTTATGAAAGTTAGGTAAATTATATTTCCAATTACGATTTTTGTCTGAAATAACACCAAGAAAGTTACATACCTAGATTGCTGTGTCAGTTCACTTCCAATTTTCATATTTTCTGTTTCTGATGATGAATGCTGCGGATAAAATTTGCGAAATTAGAAATTAGTAATGTTTAGTAACAATTAGTAGCAACTTGTTTACGTCTAGCCATTTTCTAACCTTTTTAAACACGTTATTTATTGCTCTATGCATATCAAGACATATAGCTTTAAAGTAAATAGGGAATCATCTGCAATTAAAATGAAGGAGAGTAAAGATGATGAGTTAGGTAATTTATAGAAATTAAGAAAAGAAGGGGCCAAGGAGACATCCTTGGAGTGAATGTGACTACGAGGCTAATACATTGTGGATACAAATGCACATGGAGTTTAGTTAGTGGGAGAAGCTCCCAACCTAAACACTTTAAAACACAAATAGTCAAGTGAAACCAATTGATTCGCTTAAATTTCGATGCATCCGTGGTCTATTTAAAAATGCACGAAGAAAAGAAGTGCTTGCAGACAGCAGAGGACGATAATGTATCAAAGCTTGGCGTGACAGAGCAAGGCCTAACTGAAGAAGAGGTTGCAGTTTATGATCGTCAAATCAGGTTATGGGGCGTTGAATCACAGAGAAGGTAACGTTATAGAAATCCGGATACATACTTAAATAATGCATGTAGAATTTTACCACGATATTATCACGCTTTATCAGCAAAGATTCGCGATAGTGTTCACGAATGTTTGAGTGTAGTGACCCACAATTCAATGAAATTACATACATGCTGCCTTTTATCATTCACTTCCAAGCATTCGCATTTCTATGAAAGTTCAAGTTATCTAAATCAAGTTTGCAGGATGTTTTTATAAAATCCAATTAAACTCCATATCATACACGGTAATTACTACACTACTCTGCAATTTTAAAAAAGATGTTAAGGGAAGGAATTTCACGACTTATTAGACATTTTATCTTTAGGAACTTCTTTCGTTACCCGAATAGTTTGGCTGAAAATAAGAAAGTTGAAACTCTCACCTCACCATGCCTTGAATTTGAGTAGAGTCATTTCCCCTGATTGATTATACCTAGATACAAGTTAAAGAAATTCATATTTTGCCTAGACACATAAATTGACAACTGACAAAATGTTTTTCAATAATCAGTTATATGGTTTCACTAATTGTTTTGAACAAGCTGCAACTTTTCAAGCCAAAGTCTCAAATGTAATATTTTAGCCAAAAATTGTATTTATAATGTATCAACAATATGGAGTATTCTTGGTTAAAGATACTTGACAAATCAATGTATAAGCATCTGCCCCCCCCCCCAATGCTCAGATAGTTGGTGTCTGAGAAAGTGCAAAACTGCAATAAAATTGATACCTTGGGGGGATAGTCTAAGCTACATTTCAAAATATACAGTTGTTTGCTCGCATTCTTGGGCCGTGGTTTGCAGAAATTTTCTGGCTTGGCGAGGATACCCTCATCAATACCCTCGTCTGTACCTCTGCAAAAATGTTTTACAATTACCCTTCGTCTAGGTTTTATAAGAGAAAAGTCCTTCAGGTTCTTTAAACATTCTCGATATAATAGAAACTAAAATGCTAAAGCGCTTCAATACTTAAATAAATTGGATTCTAGAATGCTTGTCTGGGATTTTGCAGATTTTGCTCCAAGGAGGACAGACTTGGTTTTAAACTTTTGAATGCCATATTTATTATTTTTAGATATCTGCTTACAATTTTGGAAAATCTCAAAACTTTATTTTGGCAAATTTTGGCAAAAATCTGTTGCGAGCAAAAATTCCAGAATGCAATGAGAGAGTTGAATGATACTGGTTTGAATAAGCGTAAAAATCTCTAGTATCACAAAGAGTAGGGATGTACCGGATATCCGGTAGGCCGGATAATCCGGCACCGGATCGCTGATTTTTTGAAAATCCGGTTCCGGCCGGATTTGTTTTCGAAATCCGGCCAGTTGCCGGATTTTCCAGAATTTTAATCATAACTAAGAAAATTTGGAAAATCAAGTCAGACTCTCTTCATACATGATTAAAAATGGATTTTCCAGAACTAAACAAGATCGACGATAAAACAAGCGCCTTGAAAACAGATTTGAAATGAAAGTGCTCATCATCACGAAACAGGAAGACTGGATATAATTCACAAATTTGGTCCAGGGTTGCCAGATTGGCTTTTTTGGCCAAATTTTTCATTTTTGGTTTTTAGATTTAGATTGCCTGGAAAAATTGTTTTTTTCTTACTTCTTAAATTTGACCTTGTTGGCCTTTTCAGCAGAACGTCTAAAATTAATGAGTAATTACTACATTCATGGAATAATTAGTAGTTAACTACAAAGTGGTAACCAAATTTCAAATTTCATCACCTAACCTAAATATTATCTTGATGTTAGCAAAGGGTTTTGGAAAAAAGTAAGATTCTTATCTAAGTTGAAAAATTATCTAACCGTCACAAGCGTAGAAATATAACCAGTGCCTGCACGATGGATTCTTGACAAATTTTTGATTTGGCCTCTTTGTGAGCATTTTAGCTTAAATTGCTCACCAGTCTAGCCTTCGTTTGTAAATTCAATCTGGCAACCTTGAATTGGTCTCTTTGATCTTCTCGCTATACATTTTTCGCAAAGTGGTTCAAAACTTTTTATCACTGAAAAAAAAATCCATAAATGGCCAGATTATCCGGTAAAATCCGGCCGGATATTCCACGAAGAAATCCGGTAAATCCGGTTCCGGCCGGATTCTGAAAATCCTGATCCGGTACACCCCTAACAAAGAGTTTTCATTCCATTATTAATGGTATATACAATACTAAGAAACACCTGATGTCCTGTGCTTATTGCCACTGTAATAGTTTTATCAGCAGGTTTGATTATCATATTTTAGTATATCTCTTACTAAGACACTGTTTTATCCTTAATTTTATGTTTTAATTTTTTTCCAGTGTAGGAGTTTTTGCAGAATCAAAAAACTCCACTTTTTAAAAACTAAACTTTGTATTGATTTGGAATTCAACCCTGTAACAACCTAATTTTAGGTAAACTTTATGAAAGCTTTTTTTTTGTTTTATTAGATTGAGGAAGTCAAGAATTTTGATATGTGGCCTTAGTGGCTTGGGAAATGAGGTATCTAAGAACATCATTCTGGCTGGTGTTCAGCATCTCACTGTTATGGATAACACAGAGGTAACAAAAGAGAACAGGAGAGAACTTTTTCTCCCTAGCAAAAACAGTATTGGACAAAATGTATGTGTTTCTATTCCATGTTACATGTTCTTCAACTTTATTAGTTTTTATTTTGAGACATATAATACATGAGCTCTGCAAGCAGTTTATGTCACTGAATTCAACCTTTTCATTAACAAGAAGGGATATCATTGTCTGGATTTTCATCTTTTGCCTGATGTCAAAAATCTTTGAAGTTTACCTGTAACCCTTTTCTGCGGGTGTATTATGTCCTGTAGCAATTTTTGTCAAGCCTTCTTTCCATTATGAACAGTATCAATTGATTTCTCTTTGTTTCTGGAACTTTGATTTTGAAATGTCAAAGAAGTAAATTGAAGCTGAGCTAGAAACTTGTCTTTCATCCTCATTTAGATTTATCCTTTCCAAAATATCTTGGTACTCTGTTATTACAGAAATCTCCCTTATTCAGGTTGTCCAAATGCTCTACAATATTTTTAAACATGTGTGTCACATATACTGCAGTACGTCAGACAGTGGCCTTCTAATCAAAGCCACACTCCCAAAGATCAAATTTGATCTCAATGCACCAATCGACCAAATTTGCAAAGTGCCAAATTTCTTGATGGGGTACCTCAAGATCCTCTCCAAATAAGATAGTAAGATCTCTTTGGGAAAAATAAAAGCTGTGCAACAAACCTTCAGTATGATTCCTACTATAACTCTAAGGATGTTTTCAAAGCCATAAAAAATAATCATCAAGACCAACTTCAACATGAACTTGTATCACAGGGTGCTATACTGTCATCTGTCTTGCATTCTTCTTCAGCAAAATTAAACTAAATTTAGTCTACTATCCAAAGCAACATACCTAGAAACATCTTTAGTTTCACCATCACCATCTTGCCTAAATTGATATGTCCTGAGCGGGTTAATTTGGGGATTTCCTGTATTCACAGTTGTTCATTGCTTTCTAGAAAGCTGATGCTGTCTATCCCCGGTTGCATGAAATGAATCCAATGGTAGATTTGCATGCATACAATGAAGACATTTCTTCAAAACCTGAATCATTCTTTGAGAATTTTGATGTGGTCTGTTTGCTTGATCAACGGAAAGATGTACAGGTAAAGGATATATTTACTTACTTTGATAACTTTAAGTCAAGGAAAGTCTTGTCATCATTGAGTTGTGTAAAATGTAGCCTAATCAGTATCATCATCACTGTATTAATCACCACAATCACTGTATGATCATCACAGTGATCACCAATCATTTAGGCCTAAAGCTTTTTCCTCTACTTTTTTCTAAAAAAATTGCTGCTTACTTAGCAATTGCAGAAAACCATGCTGCATGGATTTAGATTTTTAGTGTTCTGTTATTTTTGTTATCTTATCCTGTGCTGAAAAAAACTTTTTGAATTAACATTTGGATTTGATATATTTTTAGCTCAAGGTCAATGAAATATGCCACAAAAAGAACATCAAGTTTTTATCAGGCTGTGTCTTTGGGCACTATGGATATATGTTTTCAGACCTTGGAAAACACCACTTTGTGGAGTAAGTATATCTCTAGAAGTAAATCCCATAAGCATTGTCTCATCTATCAATAGGCATCATCTATTAATACCAGAGCAGTTAGTTTTTGGCAGCAGTGTTACCATTTGTAGGAGGGGCTGATTATCATGTGATCAAATTGCAGTACCTAAAGCATTCTTTGAATTTAGTTTTTTGAAATATTTTTAATTGCATAGGGCAGGGTCGCTAATGACACTGTCACAATTAGTTCAGTTGCACTTGACAGGCACCTTGTCCTCTGTACCCATATTAAATCTGACTAGCGATCTAACGACAACATCTCGCGGGGAAAAGCCTAGAAAACCTCTGGTCGGCTTACATTTTGAACCTTGCAAATTTGAATGTAAAGCCAAAAATAGTTGCAACTTTGCAAATGGACAATATTGTAAGAAAAGCTTTCAATATGTGATCGTAAATACTGATTTTCTTACATGAGATGCTAACGTCGGCACTCTAAAAAAAGAAGAAAACAAATGCAACTGTCCAAAAAGTTGAAGAAACACTGAAAAATAATTGCAAAAAAAAGACCAACAAGGCTCCAGTTATACCTTTACGAAGTTATTCTCGCAATGTCATTGGTTCAAACTTATTTGTAGATCATAAGTAAGTTCTTTTTGAAATTTATTATTTTAAGATTAACTGCAATGATTGTATTATTTTTATACTAGGCCTCAATTGTATTAAATGTATTGCATTGCTCTAATTGATAACATTAATTTAGGGAGAAAGTTAGGGTTGATAAAGGATCCGTGAAAAAATCAAATGAGCCAGCAGCCAAAAGACAAAAGTTAGAGTCGAAGACAGATGAAGATGTTCATGAAATGGTACACAAGGTTAGTAAGTTTCAAGTAATGGACGGTAAGAGATGGTTGATTATGAATGCCAGTGTTCGTTTATTCTTTTGAAAATGGCACAAAATGGCGGAAACATAGCATACTGAATTACTGTTGTCCGACGCTCTTCGGAATATAAACTTCAGAAAAAGTACTTAAGTGTGCTATCTTGTCCCTATTTCGTGCCATCGTTAGATTTTGGGGTACCAAAAACGTATTCGTTTATTCTTCTATTTATTCACTTGGGTGTCACGTAGTATCCCCTTTCCTGTTGGCATCAATCGGTTTTATTTTGCGTCGTTAACAGTATTGCGGATACACCCTTTACGGAATCTGAGTTTTCATTTCTCTTACCCCTGCTAGTTTGGTTGTCATCAGCTGTGTCTCCACTTAGCCGTACAGAATATACAGCCTGAACAAGAACTAAGTCAGCTATAACTAACATGTCCATATTGTCAGGTTTTTCAGCTATTCCAATTATTTTCCAATTGCTGGTAATTGTTGGCTAGCTGAATTGATCAATATGGGGCATCATAAATTGTTATTATGCTAAAACTTTGTGTACCTATTTTAACAGGCCATAGAGTTCAAGAATTTTCAAAGTGCAGTGTCCCCGAAAGCCATTCATGGATTGTCCCTTAAACAGCTGAAAAGTATTTCAAAAACCTACTTCGTCATGCAAGGTTTGCTGTTGTTTGCGTATTTACTATGAAAACCTAACAAAATTTTCTGAAAGCCGTTACATTTAAAATTGGAGAAAAGGATTTCAAATATTGGAAATTCTATATGTAAGCAATCCGGAGCTGGGCCGGGACCGGAGCCGGAACCGGAACCGGAGCCAGGGAAGGTCTGGCGGACTTAGCCCGCTCACTTGTTTGCTGAAGTTTGATATCAATATTGTGGCTTGAAAGATGATGTGATGTTAATGCAATGGAAAAAACTACCATTTAAAAGTTTTCCAATTTGTTTGGCGTCCCTGAGAGAATTTTGCTTCAGTGATTCAGGAATGACCACCGCAGTTAACCAGTTAGCTTTATGTTTCAAGCCTAATGTTACTTCCTTTTAAAGACAGTGTTTAATTAACCACAAGCCGATCTTCTCTATTTAATGATTAACGACTTCTTATCGCTGACAAACAGTGTGGACTACATGAAGAAAACTTAGAACACTTATGATAATGCGAAAAATTCAAAAGACACCTACCAGGAATGGAACAAATTCTAAAAGCACCGTAAAAGGCCTGATAGAAATCGAGAGATTGGTTGAACTTTTTTAAACCTAAGTGAAAATTAACCTGTCGTACTATATTGCACATGACGTCTTTCCTGGCAATTCTGTGTTTCGTTATAGTAACTGCTCCGAAACGGAGATTTGGCGAGATATTATTTTTATCATTATTTTAACTGATATATTTCGAGATAACATCCTCATCTGTTTCACAGTTATGCTAGAGTTCAGCATGGCAAAAGGCAGATTCCCTAGAGTTGAGCATAAAGGAAAAGATTGGAAAGATCTCCTAGATATTAGAGATTCAATTTTTGAAGAAATGCAAATCGACAACGACATGTTGCCTGACGAATTCGTAAGGTAGATCCTTAAATATTATGAGATCAAACTTTTTAAACCTTTAGATTGATGCAAGATTCTTTTTTACATTAATGTCAGATTGAAAAGAAGACTTCTTGCCATTGCCATCTCGGTACTTTTGTCGTCAAAGACAACCAAATATACCCTACTGGCATAGCATGAAATTAGACCATAACAAAGCGAGGTGTATTGAGCTTACTTGCTTTAGCAACGACAAGCAGCAACGATTAGTTTTACTGGAAGAAACGGTCCACTGAACATTTTCTTCTACAGTTCCGACGTTCAATATTGTTTTCATGTCCTTTGCCTTTAGTTTTTGTACCTAAGTATGCAGCGGAAAACAAAAGAGAAAAAGCTAAGAGGGTTTTGCGTCCAGCCTTGAAAAAATGTTCATTGCCTTGACAAGATGATTGACATGTTCGAAGGGGTACAATTTCAGGGTTAAACCTCATTGAATAAGTAGGTCTTCTCCCAGGGTAGCTATTCTCGTCATATTCATCCTTTGCCACTGTCTATAGAAAGCTGATGTATGCTGGGCAATTAAATCGTTAGAAATTTTAGTAGCATTCAGGCACTAATTATTTGCTACAAAACTTAATTTGGTCCAGAGCTTGGAAAAATAGAGGAAATTTTCTGGATAATGGCTACCAAGAAGTACTTAGAATTTGTCGTTTCAACCTGTATTAGAGGGAAAGTTCGGTCGTGAAAAGTGCCCTGTTTATTTGAAAGTGCCTTAGGCTGACAACATTTTATCAAAATTTGAAAGGAACCACAATAGTCCATAACCAAAATAGTCCAAAATAGTTCATTCGAAGAGGGATGCATTCCTGCCAGTCACAATTGTTTGGTCCGTTTATAAATTTTCATGCAAATGTAAAGCTTAGTACGTAGGACACACTACTCAGTAATTGGTCGATAGAATAAAACACCATGTTCCTGCCGCCACGACGTGTTTGCAAAAATCAAAATGCCCAGATGAATTGCGATTCGGCTATTGGTCAACATTTGCTCAAAAATCCAAAGTGCTCCTAAAAGTAAAGTGACGCAAATTTTAGCATCATTGGGCAAGCAAGGTCATCTTTTCATCTAGGAGTTTTGGAATCTGTTTACATCCAAACAAAGGTTCCCGACTTGTGTAGACAGAGAGAGTTTGTTTCTCTCTTGAGCTCTTCAACTAGGTGAGAGGTGTTAGCGGTCGCTGATTGGTAAATATCATAGAACCAATCAAACAGGTTCATCAAAGATTCTCGTAATTTGGCATTACATAGTTCATCAAAGATTTATCACTTTCACTTTGTTCTTTCAATTCACGGTTCCAAAAAAATTTAACAGGTCTGGGTTTTTGTTAGAATGTTTTGTGTTTGCTTAAATTTAATCAAAGACAGTAGAAACTGATAATACTTTTAGGTGGCCTTATCACTATTAGTTATGGGTTTTTCTTGCAAATGATGTTCTACATTTGGCCTTTGGTTTCCTTCTCTCACGTTGCTTTCAATGTGCACATGAAGTTTTCTGCTTACCTTCCGTCATTATCTGACGTTTATATTGTGATGTGCGTCTGAGGAAATTTAACTTTGCGTGATATTTTCTGATTTTCTGTGCTTTCCTCTAATTTTTCCTTACTGAAAAAAGGATAGAAAGTATATACATATTAGTTTGTATTCCTAAACTACACTGTTGATAGGCATGCGAATTTTCAGCTAATCCTTATGAAAGTGATTGTCCCTTTTGTGAAATTTGCTCAAACAGTTTTCTCATACAGACCATACAGTTTTCTCTCATTCCCACCAAGATGCTAATGCCAAAAAACAAATCAGTTTGCGAAAATCCCTGCGCACATCAGCAGTTTTCCCTCGCATCATATGCTGATATTCATTAAAAGTGTAGATGAAGAATATTTGGCACCCTGTCTATGATATCTTTTCTGAAAAGCCTTAATGAGACCCGTTTCCATTGCTTCATAAGACTATGAAATTGTTTTATTTGTATAATGTTGTTGCTTACTCAGTTGATCACAAATGCAATCTTATCTCTCTTCAGTCATTGCATTGGTGAAGTTACTGCTGTCAGTTGCATTGTGGGTGGAATTCTGGCTCAAGAAATTATTAAAGTGAGTACAATCGGTGCTCCTAGATTGTCTTTTTTAAGACAATTTACTCATCCTGTTTACTTTTTGTTATCCTTGCTATAATGATACTGATATTGAAACAAGATGCTAAAATAACAGTAAGAATAAGGTGTTTTATTACAGTGACGTATGGCCGGCCCCCACTCCATTGTTTTGCTCGTTAGCGCGTGCGCTGTGAAAACCTCTGATCTAATTGGTTCCTTGTAACCTTTTGCCTGAATGCGCTTTGGGAGTTGAATCCCAGCATTTATCCGATGCGAGCGAAGTTTTTTCTCTGCGACCAAAAAGGTCTCAATATATGCATGCGTACGGTCGATTGCATTGCGAGTGGGACCAAAAACGTTTGCAGTTAAAATAGGTCTTTAAATGGGAGAAAAATTAACATTCTTTTAAAAAAATTTTCAATGATTTACCCAAGCAACGTATTAAAGTGTAGATTTCATTTGAATCTACGTGTAAGGAGAAATTTCTTCTTTAGCACTTTGTTGTGATAAACCCAACTTCCTTTTTAGGCCGTGTCAGGACGAGACTCGCCTCACAATAACTTTTTCTTCTATGATGGGGTAGATAGTACGGGACTTGTTGATAACATCGGAACTGACTGGTAGGTTCCATTGTTTTATATAATGACACATTGGTATGGGCTTTATTTTTCTAACGAGCTACTACGGCGGATTTCTGTCTTTATTCGTTCTGTATCTATGTAAATTGTCTATGTTGGGAAATTAATACTTAGTTGTCTGTATCAGGAATTGATTTCATCTTACCGTTTATTAAGCATTCAAGTATGAGTCCCTAACTTCTAGAAAATAATATTTTTAACTCTGGCCTGACTATAGAACACAGCACTCATGATACTACTTCGACTGAGCTATATAGTAGTTTTAAGATGTCTTTGTGTTAAAAGCACCAAGTATAAGCAACTTTTGCCGCTTGAATCTCTACTCATGGCTCAAATTTACCCATGGCAAAAAAGTCTTTTCCTGAACAAGAAGATCTTGCCGAAAAGTTACATTGTCTGATTTAAATGTAAAGCTATTTTTAAAGAAATGGGTCGAAGTTCTCGGGAGACCTATTTTGTTGATCAGTTGTGAAGAACATGTTGCGAGTAGGACGGTGGATTTTTACATTGTAGCTCGCCAAACCGAGAATGCCAAAGAGTGCACTTTGAATCATGGTTTCTATACAGTAAATAGGAGCTTTATTGTTGTAAGCAATCCTGGTTTGATATTGTTAATATTGCTAAATGAGAGTAGAGAGTTGAGATCAATGATTGGGTAATGTAAGAGAAACAGTTTTGAATTTGTTAAGTGTTTGTTGTGCTGTCTAACTGGGCAGGAAATTATCGATAGTTCTTTATGTCAGTAATCCCTTTGGTTTGTTATTCTCCTGTGTATCATTACGTTCTTTCGAATCACTTCAATGTATCTGATGTTCTTCCGGGTGCAGTTCTGTATTGCCTCGACATTAAAGAGTGAGCAACATTTCGACTCAAATCGTGTAGGCCTTTTCACTTTATTCAAATACATGAAGTTGGGCTTAACTAATTCTCATACCCTCTACGTGTAACTTTTTAATGTTGTTATTTTGAACTACCTTTCAGAGTTGAAAAAAATGGAGGATTTCGCCCGACGCCCCAATTTAGATCTTTTTATCTTTGCTACCTTGAAACGTTGATAAACAGACACTGCACAGTAAAGTAGCGGACACTTTCTAGCAACGGACAAATAACTGTGTCCCAAAATCTCTTTACTTTTGCCAATCAACCCCCAAATGATGCAAACCTCCAAATGATGCTAACCTCCAAATGACGCAAACCTCCAGATGATGCAAACCTCCACACAACGAATCCTTTGGTCTCGCAGGTCTTAATAATGTAGAGATTTAGCTGTATTTGAATATAGCATTTAATGGTGAAAAGATATGATTGCATCATCGAGCTTGTCATGTTCAAGCATTCGCCTCAACACGTGCGCCTAGGGTAAATCCAGACACGTTGTTGCACTATTATACAGTTTTTATGGCTCATTGAGTGTAGCAAACTTCTAGACATGATGTGTTTGGTTGTCATAACACCCCTTCATTTCTAACTGATGACTGCTATTACACAAATAACTGTTTGTTATAAATTGGAACATAGCTATTAGTATTCTGTCAGTATTTTGAACTTAGATGAAAAATTATTGGGCAAAAATCCTCTATGGGGCTGTTGGTAGTTTCTTGGTTGCAGAAAGTCTCTATTGGCTATAGTAACTTAGATAGACGTAAGTACTTTCTGGTATTGAACAATGCAAAGATTCATCTCTACTGTTTGTTAGAAGCAACGAACGCTGCTGCATACCAGTCATGTGACTTAGTGTTCTGCTCTGAAATTATTTTTGCATTTTCAGACACGAAATTTAGTCATTTTCTACCCGGATTGAAACAGTCTTTCTTCTTAGGCTTTCTTCATTGAAAAAATCGAACTATTACCTATGGGAATTGTGAATGGTTTTCTCTGCTGAGCAAGCTGTTTCTCCCCTTTTTATATGTATTTCGTTTTGCTTCATAGCAAATATTTTGCTTTAAGAAGATCACAATTTCTTTGGGGGCTACTGTACTTTTATTGCAGTTATTAAAGGTTATAAGACACGATAGCTTTATAAATTATTTATCTTTCGATGAGTGCCCCTTTTCTGTCAGACATTTCATCCTTTTCAAGACGGTTTTTATGATTTTCCATCTGCAATGGTAAAGGATACAAGTTAGACGCGCCCTTAGCAGCTAAGTTACTCTACTCGTGTGATCGTATGAATATAGTCTGCCTCGTCTCTTCTTTCCTCTCTCATTCTCCTTCGCATTTCATTTCCTCCGTTCTTCATCCTTTGACTCCTTGAGTCTCTGGCATCTTTGGTAAGAAAATCCCATCGAAGCGAAATAAGACAATTTGTTTCGACGTCTTCGGGCATCTATTCCGACGAGATTTCAAGTGCGAGCTTTCATTCGTCACTTTTGCTTCACCTGCCTGCTTGTTTGTGTAATTGGCAACACTGTAGATATCCAGATGGGCATTACTTATGCACGATATTGTTTGCATTTTTATGGAACCACTGCCATTGCAAGTTTGTTAAAACAAGTCAATTAACGAAGCGTATTTTTCAAATGCTTCCTGTTTTTCTAAAGCGCATCAAACAAGATACAGTTATTTCTCATTTTCACGCGTATTTTTCTGGATTTGAGATTTGATTGTTTCTTATATTCTATGCATGCTTTTTGTATGATTTGTTATCCGTATAATCATATCCTGTTTTATGTTTGTTTATTTTCTTCAAATTTTAATCACCACTTCAAAGGTAGAGATATATAAAAACTTCTTCGATTTTAAAGGCATATAACAGATCCAGAGAAACATTGGTGCCACCTTAAGTTTTATTGTAAACTGCCACCTTCAGTTTATTTATTTCATCAGAAATAAATAAATAAGAAAAACTCAGACCCAATATGGTTTAACAAAGAACATTCCCTATAAGTGAGTCATGATATTCGCAGTGAAAATATTTTTCATTAAAACGAGCCTCTACTGTTTATCGGAATCTTTCTTGTATAAAATCATCTTTGTTGGGGAGACAGCGAGCGAAAATCTTCAAATGAGTGATGCAACCCTCCGTCCTGGAGCCAGAGAGCATGCGTAATAGTAACTTAATCCCGTGTGCATGCTCTTTAACTCCAGGACGGAGGGTTGCCTTGCTCATTAAAAAACTTTCTCTTGCTCGTCTCCCCAACAATTTCGCTGAGGCTCTACTACCCTAGGATAGGCGGGTGCCAAATAAATTTTTGTGATGGATGGTAGCAAATGAATTTATGCAGATAGCCAATTGTGGCGATTACGAACACCCTCGCAAAAGATGAAAATCGAGCAATTGCAAGATGAAATGCAGACCTCCCCAAAACGAAGATCTCCACACTGAAACTAATTACTTTTACCTTAAACTAATGTTTTGTCTATCGCGTCTCTTCTCGTCTATCCACCTTATTTCGTCTAAATGTCGCTAAATATAGTCCGCATTAGCTTCACTCCTGTCACTCCTTGTGCTCTGGTTTCTCAGAAATGACGTCCGACAATTACTTTTATTTACAAAGTGTCACTGACTGGTCTATTACGGTCAAAAATGGCACAACCAGCGACTGAATGCTGGACTTTCGACAAAAAGCTCTGTCAGTTCAACGTGACATCAGATTTCACAATAAGAACATGAGATAATGTATCTTGTATTTTTCACCTGCCTCTTTTAGATTCATTCTTGTAGTGAGAGAGTCGTAGGCCGTAGTTGGGGCAGAGCCCTGTCGTTTTCCTCCACGAAGAAGTGTTTCTGATGGTGATAGGTGGCGTTGATCATAATAAAAATCAAAATTAGGTTTAAATGTGGATTGAAATACCCCCAATTAAAGGTCACCAACAACAAAATTTTCGTTTTGAAGACGTTCGGAGCCTTTCTGGTAAACCCTTATTGAAGTGCTTTATTAAGTAAGAGTACACGAAATGGAAAGCAATTCGAAACAAGTACAGGAGGCAGGAACGAGAAATTAACTAGAAAAAATACAGGAAGAAAAGGCGGTGGTTTTGTCAATTGTTGCTATCTTGAAAAAGGTTTAGAATTCGTGGTAAGCTACCTTATGATTTCCTAACTCGGTTTCATCCTAATCAAACACCATTAGCGTGAACAACAAGAGACGCTAGAGTACTGGGACCATAGAGATATGATTGGGACATACCTTCGCGACCGCCCCTTGCCCCTAGCAAAAGACCTTGATTTACCCCCTTTTCTCCTCTTGCCATAACATATTGCCAGCTTCTCTAAACATAAAATCGTGATTTAAAGCCTTCGATGAACTATTTATGCCTTCGTATTAAAAAATTCAAAGTTTTTAAAATTCTTACGTATGACATGTACTGCATTGCATTTTTTACTAAAACTTATTTTTCAGACATTTTCCTCTCGCTCTATATCATTGGTTCAAATAGAGCTGTTTGTTTCTGTACTGGGTCAATTACGCAACTATCCAATGATATACAATTTGTGTAATTTTCTTATATTTCGGAAGCCATTTCCCAAAGGAAATCCTCTTTAAACCGAACAGTAAGAATTAAAGCATTAAAAAGGGAACTGACTGCGGTTGGTACGACAGGATTGGTTTGAACTTGAAATCTGCACTGTCGTGGAAACTTAGTGGTTGTCGGCTGCCTGTAGCTTGCTTTTCTTGGTGTCTGCCCCACAGTCTTAGCATTCCTGTCACAATCGGCGCAACATCCTCAGATAATTCAGTGGAAAGACGGAAGTCTTATACAAGGCATTTGCCCCAAAGCTATTTACTGACAACAGTTATTATTCTTCATATTGAAATCAAAACTTTGCCAAAACCCGCAGCTATGAAAAATTTATTCGAAGTAGCTAGGTAGCCAAGAATCGTTCGAACTTATTTGGCCAGTCACTTTTTCTAAGCACAAGTAAATCAAGGTTCTGGCTGGTTGTTTCTTAGTTTAAACTTTGTAACAGGATTTTTTCTAAAGTCGTTTTTAAACCATTATTTTGTAAGTTAAAAACGTTGACACGTTGGATATTTATACTCTAGTGTCTCTGGTTGCGTCCAAATACTCTAGCATCTCTGGTTGTTCACGCTAATGGTGTTTGATTAGGATGAAGCCGAGATAGATCTTAAGGCAACCATAAGCAAGCCTATCTCGAATTCTAAACCTTTTCCAAGATAAAACGTTGTATATTTATCAGACAGGCAGTTTTTTCAACAACCTTTAAAAAGATATAGGCTTAGCAATTTTGTTTCAGTTTTAAATGAGTTTTTGCTTCAACATTATCAATAAATGCAAAATGCAGTCCCGTGCCATCTGAAAAGGTTCCATTAAATTTATTTAAAGTTTATTGAAACAACTCGTACTTCTAATGGATAAATTTACTCAGGTTAAGAGAACCCGCCACCCTATTGCCCTTTTTGACGAGAGAGAAGGCCTATGCAGAGCATGGAAGTATTGCCTTTTTCAATATCTTCGGTGATAGTTGCGGAATTGAGTCTAAATTCTTTGCAGACCTCCCACTTGAAAAGAGTTTAAATTCTTCACAAACTTTTCTTAACTTTCGGATGCCCACATATGCTGGTTGTTTAAAAAGCCAAATGGCAATGGCCAGTTTGCAGTTTTAAAGTTAAAGGTCAGCAAGACGAAACACACGAAAACGGTGCACATTTAATTATAGTTTAATTACACTTACAGCGGATATTATACACTCGTGAAATAATTACTTTAGGAAACCGCTGAGTCATATAGTATAAAAATAATGTTTTTTGCTTCCTATTAATCGTTGGAAAACAGCCCTTGCTATGACAAAAGCTGAAAAATCAAAAACTGTCACGCGGGAAGGCTTAAAGTAATCAGTCTTTTCAAATCCACCCGAACCCGTTAATTAGATGTTATTTGTAAAAACTTTAATGAGATTTTCTGCAACGCATCGAGCGAAATCAGTAAGTCGAAAACGTAGCTAGCCTGAAAACGTACAAAATCTAGGAATGCATTGACTGCATTTTACACTTGTGAAGGTAAATTGCACCAGACAGATAGGTGTGTTTATTTGATTCTGAATCGCTATAATCCTTGTCATTCTTAGTTATGCCATATAACTACAATGCCTGCCAAAAGTCTTGGAACACTGACGTCAATTTCCAAAATCAAAATCAATCATTCCCTTCTCCCCTACAGAACAATCTTGGTTTACTATCAAACGGGTTAGGATTTTAGGAAGCACTTTCTTTTGCACTTCTTTAATGATATTTCACTAAATCATCAACATTTATTTTGGGGGAAGGGGGCGGAAAAAGTAATTTTTTTGGGTAGTTCGAATTGTGATCTTCACCCAAAGATACAAGTATAATTTCGAAGCAGTTATCCATCGGAATTTATTGTACCCTGCAAAGTTTGACTGATATTTTTTGTGCAAGCTGGGGATCAGGCAATGCCCTTGAAACCAAACTCCTTTAAATTTGACTATTTTTGTCCATTTTGTTTAGGCTTTGTCCACTTCATACCTCGTAGTGTTTTAGACGTGTTTAGTTGTAGCTTGAAGCAGCACCCTTTAAACACCCGATGTTAATTTTTAAGATTTTTCCAGTATCTGTTCAAAACTCTACTGTAAGGCATAATATAGGATAAGGACATTTGAATATTTGATTCTGAGATATTTGAATCTGCATTTCACAAAATATGGATCTAAAGGAATCATGAAGTTATCTGACAGCGTACCAGGGCAATCTTTGTTTTTCCAATCGCGTTTTCGATTATCAGAATGCTTCTTGTCAGTTTATTTCTTTCAGCTCTTTCTCTCAAGCATTGCTTGTTTATAGAATCAGCCAAACATTGCTTGATTGAAGAGTAGACCACCAGTGCCAATGCCAATGTCACTGTCTGCTCGATTAAATGCTTATTAAGTTCCCTTGATCAATTTCCTTAAACTATTTTTAAACGCCGTTGGCAATTCTTTGATTGGCTCAAAGCATTGCATTGTTGTCGATTTTTCGTTTGGCATCATCTTGTAATGAAGTGAATTGCGACCAGGGCACAATTCTGCTATCATTCTTGTAAACAATAATTCGGAATCACGTTTTACGTCTATAAGCAGCTGATAGTGGTCAATGAAGAAGATGTACATTGTTTGATAATAATTTGTCGTATAGTTGTAGATGTGATGAAGATATATGAACTTAGATCTACAACTGCAATCTGTCCCGTATCAAAGTAACTTTAAGGTACTAACATAACGTGAGCTAATGTGTCAAAATAGCTAATGTGTCAAAACGGAGATGACATGACGTAATGACGTGACGTTATGACATGACGTAATGACGTAATGACACATTTCAACTAGGAACCCTCATCTTGAGAATTGGGGAAACATTTTGGGGAAAAGAGGACAGTCAGAAAGGCATCGCTATGTAATCATGTTATCATAATTTTAGCCTATCTTCTATTATATCAATTTCTCTGTGCTAAGGCTGGTGGACCACTGTTACGTCAGAATAATCAACACAATCTGGAATATTCATGCTGCTGCAAAGTCGAGCACTTTTGTCGTATTCTGAAACGCTAGAAACGGAACATACAAGGTTCAACTATTAAATGAAAAATAAACCAATAACGCCAATAAATACCTACATGAAGAAACTAACCTCTATCAAACAAAATTTTCTTTGTCAGAATTTATAACACCTTTTGTACATTTATACCGTGGTGGCAGGAATATTTCTCATTATAGTCTGTCTGATGATTGTGCAAGCATGAAACTCTGAGTAACAGATAACATGTCTTGTGTTTAGTTATCTTCTACTCTATAATCATGATTTTATTTATCAAAGGCAACTGCAGCGTGCCATAAGTACGATAATATGATTTATCTTCCATCTAGCTTTGAGTACGTACTACTACAAAAAACATTGGGTGTATATAGTGTGGGTATAAGCTTTATGATATTATTTGCAAAAGAAATGCCCTGCCATTGAAAATATATTCTGGAGAAAAATGTTTCTACATTTTTACATTTAATTGTTTCTCGCCCTCCGCTTCCTAATTTGTTCTTGATCTTAATCAATTTCTGCAGTTATAAAAATTTTCGCTTGAAGGCAAAAGAGATGAGATCTCCTTTAAAAATGGCAAAAATCTAAAAGTGACATGAATGGTTGCAAGAGCCAACAATTGGAAATGTGCCTTTCAAGTGGTAATTTTTAAATGCAGCTACAAACTCTGCTTTTATCAAAAGTTGAGTCTTTTGCATCTCCTGAAAGATTTTCTAAGTGTCCACTGATTCATTTTGGGGTCATGAGATTTAAGTTTGGAATCATAAATAAATTGAGATTTTCCCATGCTCAACCGTTTGTATAATATGTATAATTGGAATGTTTTTTATTGATGATTCAACAAAATTCTGAAAATAAAACGCATAAGTGAAAAAAGAAAGCATATTTCTTATATTCTAGATAACCTGCAATAGCTTCTAGAAGATTTCTTTAACAAAAACAGCAGATATAGATCCTGGTTGTCTAAAAGCTACTTCAAACTTGATTCAATTTTCATACGAATAGAGCTGTTTCCTAAGGCCTAACTGCACGAAATGTAAATTAAGAAAATGAGATTCATTATGATTGATTGGCCTGTTATCGATGTGGTGACCTCAAATTTGTTTCAGACTTTCTCGAATGTTTCAGAAAAAGGCAACCAGAGTTTCGTAAAGATAGTATCTTACAAAGTTGTGTAACGCAAAATAAATTCTGTGCCGTTTGCCTGTAAGTTAGAACTACATCTGTTTCGCCTGTGTTTCCTCTCACTCTGGGCTGTTTCAAATCACCTTATTAAATGAAGTATATATGAAAGTGTCTTAGATCTCTTTAGAATGTGTTTCATAAAAGGATTTGTTTGTGTTTAGTCGTGTAGATCTCTACCAGAAGCCCTCTTTCATCGCAACAGATTTCTCATTCAACTTCCTATAGTGAGTGTCAACTTAATCAACCTTATGTCTCAAGGTTTTTTGCTCGAGTAAAATTTCTTGAGTTTTTTTCGTTGATCAATTCTTCAACCATGAAACATCCAAACCAATGTGAGTATGAATGCTCTAACTACATGTTTCATATCGCATGCACAATGATTTCTGTCAGTTTTCAATTTATGATTTTTTGGGAAAAGACTTTAAATATAACTTTTAATATATTAATTGTATTTATTAAGATTGCATTCAGCTCATCGGCTAGGGTAAGGGCAAGTGATAGGGTTTTAAAGGCCAGCTTTTCGAATTTTCTGATAACAGTATCATTTTGTTACTGATGATAGTATCCAATTAATGTTTAATAATAGCGAATACTCAACAACTGGGTGCACTTATATGCAAGCAAAGCCGTGTGTGATATCACGTGACACGTTTTAATCGTTGACTTCGTCACTTGCGCATGCGCGAATGGCTTGCAATAAAATTGTTGTAGCGCTGAATTTAATGTGAAGTGAAGAAATTATTAAATGCTTGCTACTTCATCGGAATTTAATGCTTGCTACTTCATCGCGCGCAAATATTTTCGCAGAAATCCATCGAGCTGGTAAAGTCTAGATTTTTGAACAGGTTTTCCGTTGTCACGCTGATTACATCTCTACTAACTAGCTTCAACGACATGATAAAACTGCTTTAAAATCGTTTAAATAAAAGCGATCATGAAATCTGTTGTGGTTTTGATTGTTTCGGATTCTCGTAGTGCGATTAAGATTCTCGGATTCTCGAACGCTCTCGGATTCTCGGATCCTAGCCCGTTTTAATAATCATGTTTTTCGGCACTCAGCAAACAATTTGTTCCCTTTGTTGCAACCAAGTTGCGGAGGTTAGTTTGAGACAGTTTCTCATTTTCTCTCCATGTAGTAACAGCTGTTTAGCAATGTTGATCAACCAATCACCGTGTTTTGACAGCCATCTTTATATAGCCATCTCTCAAGTGGTACGTCACCCTAATGTGATTTCGTTCTTAAATTTTGTGGCTTCTCCTTAATCTCCTGCTTTGTCTAATTTACACGAAAGCCTCTTCAATCAATTTTATATTAAAACTGATGGTTTTTCAAATCGTAGAATACAGTCTTCGGTCGTGTAAAACGAGCCTTCCTAATGCTATTTACCAAGTGTGTTCAAGAAAGGGAAATCATTTAAAAGATTGTGCCTTTGGAAAATTCACAGACTAATCGTTTCAGATTGTAACACAACGTGGTCTGAGCAACACCACTTTGAGAAGCGCACGTCAATCTAGAGTTTGCGATCTTCTTCTATGACAGATGAGATTTTCATCGTTTGATGTGAGGTTTTCATGAAATCACGAGACTGTATCGGTATGTTTAATAAGTTTTCAGTTTTATAAGGTCGTGTTTTTTATCATGATTTGAAAGCATCATCACAGGTTTTTGATGCCAGAAGTTGTTTCTATGATGTCTGCATGTCCCGTAGCATGGCAGATAAATCGAAGCCTCTCGCATTGAAAATGATAGTGTCTGGTTTTTTAAGGTCATTGTTATTTGTGAACATTATCTGCTTTATCTAAACGTTTTTAATGCTTTCGGCAATTTGTCGCGTATGGAATAGCTTCAGGTCCTTCTACTCTTATTTCTTACGAACTAAAATTTATCCAGTTTTATAGAATTTCTTTCTGTTTTGGTATTTGTGGTGGTTTCTTGAACCTCAAAGGCATTTCACGATTTCATTTCTAGTCATGAGCTCACATAACGGTCCTTTGCATTGCATTTCTTGCTGTTTTTCCGACATGTAATGTTTACACTTTTTGTATCAATTTTCTATTATGAAGGAAAGAATTGCCTCATCTGTTTCTCTTTTACCAACATGTGGGGCCACATCTACTGCCAAAATTGCCGGAGCGTTACTGCGAAACTCGTTTTTATAGAACTCCCGCCCCCCGTCCCGTTACACTGTTGCTTTAGCTCAACCATTTAACAGGTAAGACCACTGAAAACTCTATGAATGTATTGAGAAAGAAAATCGTCATTAAACAGGGGAAGTTGTAAAACATTAAGCAGCGATAGTGTATAGAGAAAGTACATTTTTTTCAACATAGAACTGCCTGCATTTCATTTTTCATTCAAGAAATTTTCCCACAAAGTATGCAATATTCTCAAGGAAGATTGCCAGTGGCGGACACCTTGGGGGCTTTTTTTGCTTCTCTCGCCCCTCCCCATCCCCCAATTTTTCGGAGGAAAATTATCTTTTCTTCTAAATTAATGGGAAAATATGACTTCTTCTTATCAAAGCAATAGGCTTACCCCCATAATATTGGACCACGTGCCCATCCCTGAAGATAGCACAAAATCTATTCAATTTGCCGGATACCGTTCGATGTCCGGATTATACCGGTTGAAACATTGGTGGCCAGATCTGCGTTGACTACGAATTTTGTTTAGATGTCGGTCCAAAATGCCGTGTTGATGTTGCCATGGTTATAACCGTGATCTCTCGCTATTGCTAAAGACCTATGTATCTATTGGCTTTGTGAAACGGTCTAGTGGGAATCAGGTCTCATATAGAGGTGGATTTTCAAACAAATTCAAAGTATTGAATAAACTACGGCTGTATAGTTATTGACAATAAGACTTAATTTCGTACAGTTAAAAGTATAGTGTTAAAAGTACCGTTACTCGCTTCTTAAGTAGAAATCCTCTAATTATAATAGTTTAATTACCCTCTACTTCTACAGCTTCAGCATTCAGGCATATTTAACACCACATATAAGACACTTTTCCACAAGATACTTTTTCAAGACCGGGTAAAACCTAATGCTGTATGTTTTCTCACCTTCTGTTACCTAGTGGGAGGAGCGCATTTTAATCCTGAGATTTCACCTGCAGACGCTTTCATTGTGCATTGTGCATAGTGATTATAAAGTCTAACCAACGCTGCAGAAAGATCAGAAACGGAATTAGATGCCGTTTAGTGGGCGGGGTTATAACTGTTACAAAAGTCTGTTGTTGTTATGTAGATCCGTTGTGGGCAGTAATGTCTGAAAGGCGACGTTTGTAAACAAAGTTTTGTGTTAACGAGACCGGGATTGCCTTTTTAGCAATCTGAAAAGGCCTTGAATATGCCTAGTTCAGAAACTGCGTATGCCGTCTACCATATACTAAACCAGTTCATTTTGTTTTCTTCGTTGGTTCTATTGTTTTAGGCATCTCTGTCCGCCATTTTTATATCTGTCCGTCGCCTCGATTCCGATCTCAATGACGCTTACCTTTGTTTTGTACTTATGTAGAATAATAGGCCGATCTTTGCAGAAGTTACTATTCCCTAGAGCTGCCCGCTTACAGATTGGCAAAAGCATACACAAATATCAAGAAAAAGCAAGATTCTTTGCTCCGAAATAACTGCGTAATGATATACTTTTAGAAGCATGTTACTCTGGGGCTATTTCCAATTATTTATAATCAGCTTTGCAAGTATCACATAAGAGGTAGATAGAGGTTGGCAGTCATTAGACATTGATTGATAAATCGGGTCATAAGCGGGTCTTTATAAATCCATCTTGGCCACGCCTTTTAGCTTCCCAGAGCGCAGAAACAGGAGTAACGCCCATTTTCATGAGCGAATATAGATAAATTCTGTCACTTTAAACCTGCTTTAAATCTTTAATAAATGTTAAGTTAAGTAATTGTAAAATTTTATCAAATAGCTTTGAGTGGATGGTTGATACGTTGCGTCGCTGCGTCAGACTTCTTTTACCCATACATCATTTAGGTCTGGTCTTATGGATCAATAGTCAGCTTGATCGATGTACTTTTGACGGTGAACCCGAATAAGCTAGTTTCCAAAGTTAAGAGTATTAAAATCAGTAGCAAGCTTGCTGTAGAGGCGTGGTCTCCTCAAAGCTCTTTCCAAAAGAAAAAGTCTCAGCCCAATTCATTGGATTAAAACACAGATTTTTCTATCAAGTAAGCTTTCGTGAAAATGCCATCGTAACCACTAAAAAGCATAGCGTTGATATATAAAGGCGAGGCTTTGCGCGGATGTGAGTCTTTTAAGAAGAAACTGGAAAGAATGGCTTGGTGAGGGAATTATATTGGCTTTATGAAGAAAGAAATTTTACAGAAGTGGTAAGATCTAGTTTATCTGGTTATGTTTTTGCTTCCGTTCAATTTGCAGTAGGTTCCAGTAAGGATGCTCTTTTGATCTCGCGTATTTCACCTTTATTCAGCAAATGAAGTATTGTTTTTTTAGAATCCGGGTGCATGAAACAATGGACTTTCTTAAGGTTGTTTCAAGATCTTTGTCCAGAGTAGTGTGACATGTTTAAGAGTCAACAGCTAGACAACTAGACCTCATAGAGATTCGATAGTTATCCTGCCCATCTTCTACAATTCACCTCCAAGCTGATAGATTCATAATGATTAACGAACTACGCCAAAACAATAGCATTTCTACAGTATGTCTTTCACGAATCATTTATCAGTCAATTTATTACAAATTTGACGGATTTCGCAAAATTATTGATACTCGGTTATACTCTTTCAACTTCTATTGTCCAAATTCGCGATATTTAAATTTTACGTCATCGGCAACGAATTTGAACTGTAGAGAAACATATGTTCTTTACCTGATAGATAATCTGTTGTCTTTGCTACAACCCGTCCATGGATTTTGTTTCGTAAATTTTGTTAAATGCATCGACATATGCTTAAGTGGCCAATCAATAAACGTGATACGACTCGCGCGTTTTTTTATTGGCTAATGTTTGATTGACAGATTTTTCAAGCCACGTTAGTATCTGTCGACTACTTTCTTCAGGGCAAACTGCAGTACATCTAGCTCACTATCTGTATCCATAGCAGGGCTGGAAAAAATGATTCTTCGGCGTTTCGTTTGTAGCATTTTGAGTGAATGCTAGAGATTATGTGAGAGAATTTCTTATCTCTACATTCAGGTCAGATTATGAAATCTGATAGCATTCCTTGGTCTTAAGGCGACCTGTTTCATGCTCTTCTTCTTTGTTGGGCTTTTAGGTTTTTAGAAGCAATTATCTTGTAATTACATAGCTGTGATTAATAATTTTTGTAGAATTTTGTGATCAGTTTTTTTTTGTCTATGATTGTTATGTGAAGAGAAGAAGAATAACGAACTGAGGCACGGTTTAACCATGGTTTAACAGAACTTAGCTGTTGTCGTCGAGATGTCGTAAAACATCAGTAGAATAATGTGCTTTGAATATTAATCACTTCAAAACTCTCAAAAGAAACGTTAGGCCTGGAGTTGGTAATCATCAGGCGCGTGAGAGCTGGGGGGCTGGAGGGCTGGAGGGCTGGAGGGGGGCTCACTTTTTTGCTAAAGTAGGATATCAATGTTGTGGCATCGAAAATAATGAAGGCCAGACTATCGTTAAAGTTTGCCAATTTCTCTAAAGCTAAAACCAGAGCCACGAAGGCTCCTATCCCCGTAGTCAAATTTGGAAACCAAGTGACCTTCGAACAAGTGCTAGTACGTCCTTGGCTTTGTGTTTGTTTTTTGTCACTTATATTGACATTGTTTATGCTAGACTATGAAACATTGTTTTTGATATTTGACATTTTGACCTTGCAGTAGTAGATTGTACGCATAGGCATGGTCTGGTCGAAGTGCCCATTGGCTTCTTGGCTGATGCTCGAATTGAATTTTCTTGGAATCACCTTGCCATTGTTTTGATTCCATAACCAGGCTCAATGATCTTATTCTTCGAATGATTTGAGGCTCCAGTGTTTTTGGTTTTGTTCTAATTGCAATATTAATTTGTCTGCTGTTACCCATTGTAAATTGTTTTTAGACCTACTAAAACAGTTTTGCGTGACATTTTTATTAGCACGGCTGATAAACTAATAAATTCTGCTCTGTTCTGTTAACATGAAAGAAAATTTTTGAAGAGTTATTGTTCGTTCTACCAATTTTCTACTTATTGTGTGGCATGTTCTAAGGTTCTTATAGTTTGGAAAATCCGAGGGGCAAATCACTCTAAGAAAATCTCGTACACCTTTTGTGAAAATCCTATTGTTTTATCTGAAAATTTCCAGAAATCCTTTTGTTTTAGACAAAATCTCGTACGCAATTTGCAAGAGTGAATCGCCCCTCGGGCAAATCTACCCTCAGCGTTCTTATAAAATGTGCTCTTAGAATAGAGAGTTAGTTGTTGATGATGATGTTCTAGTTGATACAGCGCTTCTTTGCAGATAAATTAAGTCAGTTGCTTTTGAGATTAAATTGAACATAAATAATCCGCAATTGAACGCTAAACTATTATATCTCCCCGAGAGTAAAATGTTATTGCTAGCTGTCATCTTACTTTTAAGCAACCTTATCCACAAAAAAGTGTCCATCCAAACGGCCATCGGTGAAAGGGTTTTTCTGGCCCCAAGCATTGTGGCAATTGTGTAGCATTGGGCAATGCAAGACGGAACATTCTGGTCTAGGACGGTATTGTAGGGTGGATTGCCTCTTGCTACTGTTTTTAGGCATATTGAAAAGAGCCCCCTTCTCTTTTTTCCAAATCGTTAAATCCTTTCCAAATAATCCAGAAAATCGGAAATAATCCTGTTAAGATTTCTTTTCATCAACTTTGGTTCGATAATTTCAAAAAGTAATTGAATTTTTGTATTCAAAAAGATAACGAGATGAATTAAGTAAATGTTTCTTGGTTGGCTTCTTGGCTTATGCTCGAATTGAATTTTCTTGGAATAACCTTGCCATTGTTTTGATTCCACAACCAGGCTCAATGTCCTTATTCTTCGAATGATTTGAGGCTTCAGTGTTTTTGATGTTGTTCTAATTGCAATATTGATTTTTCTGCTGTTACTCATTGTAAATTGTTTCTAAACCTACTAAAACAGTTTTGCATGACATTTTTGTAGCACGGCGTTATTGTTTCTTCTACTAATTTTCCATTTATTGTATGGCATGTTCTAAAGTTCTTATTCTTTGGCAAATCTACCCTCAGTGTTCTTATAAAATGTGCTCTTAGAAAAAGAGTGTTAGTTGTTGATGATGATGTGCTAGTTGATACAGCGCTTCTTTGCAGATGAAATAAGTCAGTTGCTTCTTGAGATTTAATTGAACATAAATAATCCGCAATTGAACGCTAAACTATTATATCTCCCCGAGAGTAAAATTTTATTGCTAGCTGTCATCTTACTTTTAAGCAACCTTATCCACAAACAAGTGTCCATCCGAACGGCCATCGGTGAAAGGGTTTTTGTGGCCCCAAGCATTGTGGCAATTGTGTAGCATTGGGCAATGCAAGACGGAACATTCTGGTCTAGGACGGTACTGTAGGGTGGATTGCCTCTTGCTACTGTTTCTAGGCATATTGAAAAGAGCCCCCCTTCTCTTTTTTCCAAATCGTTAAATCCTTTCCAAATAATCCAGAAAATCTCAAGTAATCCAGTTAGGATTTGTTTTTATCAACTTTGGTTGGATATTTTCAAAAAGTAATTGAATTTTTGTATTCAAAAAGATAACGAGATGAATCAAGTAAATGTTTTCTAGTTTTTTCATGATTGTTTGACTTACATTCGCAAAAATTGAACTTTTATTGGATTGTTATTTTTCTTATCAAAACAGCTTTTTATCAAAGCTTGATTTGTGTTAAAGCTTTTGATGGCGCTGCAAACCTTTCTTGCTATCATTTGCTATCTCGTTTCAAGCACGCCTTAGCGATTCTTATGCTTGAGACTCTGACGTCATAAGTACTGTTGGCCTAACCGCGGGGTACCCAGAAATCGCTTGTTGATCCAAACGCTTTGCACAAACTGTGATGTGTCTCTTGATGACGACAAAGGCAATATTTTGCGTTGTGTCGTCTGAATTTCGATAAATTCATTTTTATCAGATTATTGTTTGACAACAGGTTGGTTGATTCGAATGGTATCACTTCTCTCGAATGACAGTGTGCGAGATAGATAAGAAATTATCAGATTTCAAAGGAAAGAAAGCCTCACACTTGAGACTTCACGTAGACTGATCATTGACGACTAGATATTTTACTTTATTTCACATAAGCACATTAAATTTCCTTTCCATAACGAATATATGTCCAGGTTTCTTATAAACGATTCTTAATGAGAAACCGGACAGACGTCTTTGCAACCACAGTTTATTATTTCTTTACAATTTACAATGTGGCCTTCAAAATTATCCGCACTAGATGTAAATTTCTGCTTACCTTAAGTCATTATCCAACGTTTTTTTCCCGCTTTTACCCAAAGCCATCGCTAGCTATATTGTGCTCAAGAGGAAGGGAGCACAGATCCCATTTGCGGAAAATGCTAGTGAGCTTAACTTGCCTTCAAGTCTGAAGATTTGCAAACGAAGCACTTCTCCATGGCAAATAACCCCTCATTTTCACAATGAAATTATTTTTTAATGAGTTATCATCTGGATTCCACTCGAAGCATAGGGCAGTTCCTTATGAAGATAATAAAATCCAATGCTTTGTATTGCTAAATTCAATTTATATGTTGATGACTTTGTTACATTTTGAGGTCTCAGCTCATCTTTTTGGTGCTTTTCTAATACTACTATTCGGTGTTGATTGAAGTTTTGTGGTGATTTATAATATGGGCCTATGAAACAATATTGAAAATATTAACAAGCGGATGATCAAGAGCTGTACTAATATCTCCTTTGGAACCCTGGATAAGATTTGCTTGCTTTAGCGACCCACTTTAAGATACTCTCTTAGTATCCGCACTTTTGCACCCAATAGTGATTTTGTGTCAGCTACTGTGGTTTCTGTTTTCTGGCAATTGATATTTGTTTTCTGTCATATGTAGCAAAAGCAATATGTTGAATGTTCGTTCAGTGTACACTAGGCTGCAGATTCTCCGTTGTGCACTAGGCATTATAACATATTAAACTATACTATCGCTATTTTCTTGCATGCCTTGTTATCGTATCTTACATTATGTTATCTTACATTATGTTGTATTTTCATTTTATTGAATCTTATATATTATATTATTTTGTTATTTTATGTTGTGAAATGCTCGTGACCTTTTTTATCACGTCAAGAGATTCTAGGAAAACAAAATTCCTTGACCATTTGTTAGTTAAGCTATTTGTTAGTTGAACTATTTACTTTACCTTGGAAGCACGTTTAAAAAGTCTATTGCCTAAGAAATTTAAGAAACATTTAAGAAACTTTTAATAGCAAAATGGCCAGAAAATTTAAGAAACTGCCTACCAGCACCGGAACCTTAGTTTCTTATCAAAAAATACATCATTGGCGGACAGCTCAAAATAACGAACAAATCTAAATTACGGACGGCTCAAAATAACTGACAACGGACAATCCTAGATGTTTTTTTCCTGCGGTCAAAGCCTAGAAAAAAAAGGCCCCAGACATTTTCAACTGAAATCTCCAGACATGTTGTTGATTTGTGTTTATTTTGCTTGGAGTTTTTTTTCTTAAAGAATAATTTTTCTTGGGATTACTGCGTATTGCTACAAGCTGCATTAAAGCTCCAGAATGTACACGCATGATGCCATGTTTAAAATAGAAGGGATTTCGATGTTGATTTCTAGATAATGAAAGATAAATTAAATGATGGATATTGTTGGGCAAAATCGAGACATCCAGACAATGCCTGTCCTTAATATTTCACGTAGAAAAGCCTTACCTATTCGATACGTAGGTGAAAATCCCACCAAAATAAGCAACAACTGTGATTGTGTACTGCGATATTCATGGGGTAAGCTCACCCTTATAACATTATAACAATTGTATTTCCTTTAACAAACGTACTTCAACATTAATATCAAACCTTTAAATACTGTTAAGCGTTCTGCTTTTGCATCTTCTCTGACCTTGTTACGTGAATGATATAAATGTTTGTGTCAACTTTTTTTACTATTTATAATTTCTTATTCCGTAGTATTATTTCTAGCATTAAGAAGTGCTGTGTGGCTTCTCTTTATAAATTCTTTTTGTAAAGCAATGCATGGCGGGACCAGTGAACCCTTCCCTGACAGTTACGAAAGCTATTATTTTCTTATTTTTATTCCATTTGTTTACTGATTTTATCGTATAAAGAACTAAAACCTCTACAATCTATGGCTCCCGTCAACTTCCAGTGCTTAAACTTCCATGCTTTCTGTAGCTGTATTTTTGATTAGGTTTAATGAAATGTTTATCTGCAGTAAATCTTAAATAAACTCGCCTTAGTTGTTATAACGACTTAAACCAAGGCAACATGGTCTAATGAATAGTTTTCAAAGTGAAAAACTGCATGAAGAAAAAAGGTTAACTTTGGAAGAAGTGATGAAAGAAAGTAGTTAATTAGAATTATTTATATTAAGTTGCTGTCTGGCTTTATTTTCATTGACTGATGTGTCATCGAGAAAATTCCTTTTGATGTAATTAAGATGTTTGACAAGCAGAAGTCCTTTTTGACTTGTTTGTGTGACGAATCAATCGAAAGAATTGGCGGGAGATGAAGCAAGGCACACCCATGAAGAGATAACGCTGATATGCAAAAGTTTATAAAGAGAATGTGCATCTGTCACCAAATGCCACCGTCTTTGAGTTTTTCTTCTTTATTGAATTCGGTTTGCTAATTTATCTGGCTTGCATGTGGTTTTTGAATTCTTTGCTACAATACAAACCGCCTTGGGTTATTGGTTTGTTAGCGAAATTTACTTGATACCATTGCCATGGTGACGCGTATATCGCTGATCAAAACTCATGCATAATTAAATGCTTGTTATTGGTATAAGAACAAATTCGCTTGCAATTGCGCACAGTTTTTCCTGGAATCGATAATGCGAGGGCGGTTTCAATAAGCTGTGATCTTTGGTGAGTAATCAAGGATTATGACCACAAAAAGTAACGAAACATCTCCATTAAATTTTCATAGTTTTTCACATTATTTATATATAATTTATCTTATCGATGTATTGTTCCACCATCATATTAAATTCATTTTTGTGATATTTTCTTCTTTACAATCAATTATTATCATTTCTTTGCTCATGTTTCCTTTACTTAGAAAGAAACGTTTCTTTGGAATTTCTCAATTAGTTTGGTTAACTAACATTTGATATGCTAGTATTGCAATTCGACTCTCCGATCCCCAAGTTCTTTGATTTTAGGCTGAGTTGTATTTTAAATTTATGAGCGTATCACGTTCACGAGGTCTCCTCGATTTTTGAAAAAACAGTACTTTTAAACAGAGCATTTTCTAAAAGAATTTGAATTTATATTCGAATATTGAATTTCAGAACCTTATAACTGTAGTCTGCAGTATCATTTGATATACTAATTAGAATATGACCGTTACTTTTAGTTGTAGTGTTTTTTAGTCTAGTCTTAGAATCAATCTGGATCCATCAGTATACCCAAATCGAATCCTTTTGATTTTAAAACAAGCGGCCAGTGCTTTGTCCGATGTACCAGAGTCCAGGTGGAAAAGTGGGATCAACTGTTCAACTTGATTCCCTCTTGATGCTATGTTCCCAGGAGTAGCAACGTAATAATCATCCCTATCATTAGAATCGTCATAGCTTCATCATAATAATCATGATCATTATTATTTTCAGAATTTTCATAGTCATATGCATAATTACAACTATCGTCAATGCTTATATCGTTATTGCTATCATGATCACAATTTATATCGTTATCATTAATTATCAATCATCATTTCTGATCCATTTGTCACCTATAACGACGAATTCTGATCGCAGAAATTTTCCTAATCACTCTCATCGAGTTTTTTGAATGATTTCTTGATAGGAAAGTAGGAAAGCTGAACTTTTATTTCGTCCTTCTATTTTGCACTGGACTGATTTCCGTCAATGCATAGCTATCGTTTTTATAATCATCGTACGACTGTCCTCAAGATTATCTAACTAAGTATAATATATGACCCATTGTATGATTTAAACAAAATATACGAGATAACGTTGTCTAGAAAGCTTATCCTAGCAAATAAATGTCATTCGTATCATCTTGCTTCACGATTCCAAACACCTGTTTAAATGAGAGATTGATTGAAGTGAAATGACATGATGATTGAGTAAGATACTTCCTTGAAGAATTCCTTGCAAAGCTGATGACGGATCTTCTGCAAGGCCTTAATTTGCACATTGAAAGCACTACGCTCTTCGTGTTTTTTCATGTTTGAATGTTCTTGAGCAACGACTAGATGCCTTTGCTAGAATTTCGAAATATTTACCCAGTTTATGGCATTTAGCAAAGGCTCAGGTTTGATCGAAAGGTCGCTTTCTCTCGAAAGGTTCATGCACAAATCGATTCATTTAGATTCAATGCACTGCAGTCAATCATCAGGGTCGATGTTGCTGTTAGGGAATTGCTTCGTCAGACGCAATTTTGCCGGCCAAGTGACGCCGGAAAACAGAGGCGCAGGGGAGCTGCTGCGCCTTTGCCTGGATAAATTAAGCTATTTGCTTTTTACCTTGCTTTTTGTTGGCCCATTTTTCTTGGTGCTTCCCCCCCCTCCGCCCCCTGCCCTGCTGCGCTTCTAGCGTTTCTGTCGTTTGCCTGTTGGATACAAGCTTTCAATCTAAAGATAAGCGGCATTTCTTATTTCGACATACCGCTCTTATTCAACTAAGAATATTCATCTATTCAGTACACAGCTATCGTTTAAAAGCGGCGCAATATTTTTAATAACGCCCACCACTTTTCTTAAGTTAGGTGTGGAATTAAGGCGGGTCGTTCCTAAAAATGACCAATTAAAAATTCGTGGTTTGGGAGTACTCTTTGCCGTGCTTATGGGAGTGTGTATAAAATGACGATCCGTTATCCGTTGCAAAGACGGGGAATTTTAGCCAATTAGAAAAACTTATGCGACGCATTTTCAAGCCTGTCGGCATATAAAAGATGACTCGCCCACTTTGTCAGCAATTGAGGTCTGGGCACTACTCTTGCGGCTCACGACTGCGCGCGTTTTATTTGTAATAATAAGTGTTAAAGTATTTTTAAAAGTTGATATATGCCCAATCTTCTCCTTCAGTAAGAATCTTTTGTCTTTTCACTGATCCCATATCTGCTAAGGTATTTGCACAACTCTCATTGCTTGTGAAGTTTCCCTGTGCCGATTTTAATCTTCTTGGGTGAATTTGAAAAGCAATCTGTTACAAATCCTGGAATTCACATAAAATTGGATGAGACAATTGATTTTGATTGTAAAGCAAAGAAAGATTTGCCGGCAGCTTTCCGACAAGATGCCGCGTACTCGTTAGGTTTTAGGCAACATTTGCCCGTATCTCCATAAGGAAGCAGTAAACTTCTAGCTTTCTTGAATAACCTGAGCACAGTAAACTGCTATGTGTATCAACCCTTGCCCATAGCGTTTCTCCGTCATTTATCAGAAGAAGACATGAAATTATACTGTCTGGGTGTCATAAGAAAATTATCGCTGTTGTTTTGAATTCGGGGCGAATGCAGCTCTAATGATTCGGTATTCTTTTGCAATCCTGAGAAAACCCTCGAGGTTATAACAAAAAGAGCCACTGATGCCTTTTGTACCAGTTAAGATAATGAATCACATTCAACCCTGTACGTGTGAATTTTTTCTCGTAATTGTCGCGCGAACATGGATGTTAATATTCCAAATAGCAGTCAGGCCATTTTTTGATCAGTATCCGTAACGATCTATTTACAAAGCATCTAGCTAATGCGGCGGTTTACTTTCATTCATAATGACTTCTCTTAAGCTCATCTGATATTATGAGGCTTAGAACCGAGCAAATGAAATACTTAATAACTCTAGGATTTTGTTTGAAAGCATTCAAGAGATGAGTCAAAAATTGTTACAGCTTTTGCATGTATATCGTGAGCGTGTTTTCATCTTGTGAGAAGTTGGTAGCTGCTGGAGAACAGGTTTGGTAGTTGCCTATTATGTTATTATTCTTCTTACCAAACCAGATAATTTTTGCGCCAAGTTGCACAATGCCACTGCTTTAAAGTTCCAAACAAACTTACGTTTTCATAGTTCTAAATTGTGTTGCTCTTTCGATAATTGTTGTAACTTTCTGCGACAAATTGGCAATTGAATTCTGTGTAATTGCCTTCAATTTACGAAAATTTCATATATATCAAGAAGTAAGTGTAATTCCCAACGAATTCTTTCTCTGAGAACATATTTGACTTTCTTTTACCGCGTATTTTCAACTGAGTGCAACCAACAAAAAATTGTAACGACCACAGTCTTTTGTTTTTCTAATTCTCCGTTATTCTGTTTTGATCTTGTGTGTACGTGCGATTTCTTAGGGCTACACTCTTTTAAATTAAGAGTGTAGTAACCAGTAAATTTAAGTCCAGGCTGGCTGTTATTAATCTTTTCGAAAATCTGAGGCTAGATTGTTCTTAATTTGTTCTTAAATTAAGAGGGTGTAAGCAGTACTATTGCTAGCTTCTTCGCTCTAGGGAGGTGTTCAGGCCTCATTTGCCAACAAAGTGAGTGAGACAGCCTTAACTTGCTGACAAATTGGAATATTCACCGAAAAAGCACCCACACATGGCTGGAAGTCGTCGTTTTTTAAATAAAACGTTTTTCAAATTTGCATTTTACAGTAATCTGTTCTTAACTTTTGACCAATTTTGAGGCTTCTTATAAAATTGTTCTTATAACCACATTGACTTGACCGGAAATAGCTTTATAGGCCAGAGACTGGGGAGAGACGGTTTCTTAGAAGGGGACTTGTAAGGGGACTGGGCTCGTTGCCCCTTCCAGATTTATTCCATTGAAATTCGTATTGCATTTGACGCAAATTTTCGAACATATTCTAGCAGTTAAAAGAGATTCACTGGCATTTTAAACAATACCGAAGTATGAAATTTTTTAAAAAAATCTATATTGGCCTCCTCAAAGTTTGAATCTGTGACGGTCGACATGCGTTTCCTGGTTTCAAATAAAACCTATTTTTACGCGACTTCCAGTTGATTTTAGCTGTAGATCTACTCCTCATTCTAGTTTTTTTTCAAATTTCAAACTAGTTATAGTGCAGGAAGTTTTTCAAAACTCTCATTTTTTTCTTATATATCTATTTATATCTTTGTATCTTGAAGTATTATATCTATAAATAAATTTGGTACACATTTCTTACTCGATGTCTGTGGTCATATGTCGGACACGTTGCTATGGATATTGTTTCCTTGAAACCATTGTTTATCGTCTTCGGGAAATTATCTGTTTTTTCTAGTCCTAATGAGTTCAATGATATTAATGCAGCACTGTAGAAGAAAAACAAGCCAAGGTCAAGATATAAAAAAACAATTAATCCTCCCAGGAAAACCGTAATGCTCATTTCAGTTTAACGCCAAACAAAATGAGCTTTTCTCTTTGAAAATATTTTGCCATGTCAATATTTAGTTCATTTCGGCCCCCCTTCACGGTGGCCCATTGTCATCATTTCTACCATAATCATCAAAATCATGGCCGAACTGATGTGGTATTCATGGGCTCCTTGATATGATACTCCGGCGAAAAGTGAGGGGGCTAGAGCCCCCAAAGCTCCCCTCCCCAACTCCCCGGCTCTGGCGTGCTAGTGGGATGCTTCCTTTTACATTGGCATAGAGACAATCTCCCGAAAGAATTCTTGGCATTAATGACAAGTAAACCTTGATATATTTGTAGTTTTTAAAATCAACATACGAAGATACAATTTGTTAAGAAATCAGACAAAAGTAAAGACAGTTGTCCCGCCTCGTTGTAGCCCTCCCCTCCCCTCCTCTTTGCCACGCCACTAAATACCATCATAAATGCTAAACATAATTATCATCAACATATGCATCATTTTTTAATAGTGATTATCTTAGCCTCGCGCTGCAAGTTTCTTAAGCCTGCAGTTTGTCGTTTAGAATTAAAATATATAAAATATTAAATTACTCAAAGGGGCCCAATTAATCAGCTTTGGAACGGCCTAAGTTTCTGACTGTGGCTTTATAAATCCTCTGGTATTGTTAAAGCTGATTTTCCCCTCTTTGTGACCGGTTTTCAATGTCAATAAATCAGTGCAACCGCCAACCTACACTAACGCCAATCTTTTCATTAACGCCCGCTTACGCCAAACCACCCCTTACGCCAATGCCAACTCAAACGTCACCACTAGAGCGCCAGCACAACTGTCTGAAAAGCAAAATCACTTTGAATGTCACGACATGGAACCTTGCCAATATGAGATCAGACGTGACTTTTTAGACAGAAATTTGTTACATTCTCATTGAAATCTCAAGCAAACACAATCACTGTATATTCTAAGCAACTTCGAACTATTAGTTTTGTTTGTGAAATTAACTTGCTGTAAAATGCAGAGTTTTTACCTCCGAAACATGACGCTCTCCTGTTTAATTATTCAAAAGAGACGACTTGTTTTTCCGTTTTACCGTGAATCAGTGTTCGTATCTACGTAGCAGCAGACAGTTAGTTATTTCCGTTAAAAGTTTATGGGAATGTGTTGAAAATAGGGAGCAACAAGCACTCAGTACTCAGTACTAGTCCGTGATGCAGTCACGAAGTGGGTTGCAATAGTCTCCACAAACTGCGAAACTAAACCAAGGTTTCTGCAAAATTTGGTTCCGTAGCGTGATCGAGGTCTTAGAAGATTTCCTGTTGAGTAGGTTGCTATGTATTTTTATTTTTATTTTTATTCATTTTGTTACATTTGTTATCTCGTTCATAGAAATGAGCAGTATATTGCAAAGTGTACACGTTTTAAGCTTGGTGCGACGAATTGAATTTCTAGGCATAATGAATTCTCCAAGGTCTTGGTATATCGGTAAGCGAGATGGAATCGTAAAATTTTTGGGTCAGAACCCAGGTTGGAATTGAATTCGTATCTGTTGCACCAGAGGTTTTTCAATAAAGACTTGACGTAAAGTCTCTTATTTATTGGCAAGCTTCTGCCCCGGTGAACCGGTTCCTAACCGCCTCCCAGACAATAAGCCCCTAACCAGTCAAAACGATAATATTTTTCGTACATCGCATGTCTTAATTCCTCGAGCTTAACCCTATTTTAAAAATCCAAGTCAACTTTTTTCTGATCACTATTCCATTTTTCTTAGAATACTATTCACCTTATTTGTTTTGTTGTCACTAAGAGTAGTGAAGGTGCCAATACATCTTGTCGGAAGTACGAGAACGTCACGGTCGATGCCATGATATTACAACTGCTTACGTCATAGCAAAAATTTCTATACCGCTATTTGAAACAAGTACAGTTATTGCAAGTTCTAACTACCGTTCTATTTCTTGCAAATGGTTTGTCATTAGTTTTGCCGCAAAGATTGTTCTGTCCTTTTTCGTACAAGCCCATTATATCTATCAAATATACCGACGGCTTTTATTCACCGAGGGTCCCTAAAAGCAGCTAAATGACGATCTTGGTAAGAAATTACATCGCTTTGAATCTAGATATTTTTGTCAGCTTTTCACCTTCCTTGTTTGATGATGCACTGTTTTATTTATGGAGTTTTAATTAGGCAAAACACAAAAAGAGTTTTTACTTGGTGGTTGCAAGGAGAACTTTGGAGGGGAGAAGATTTTTTCCTGCCAAAGGTCACTAAAATTAGCACCACAGAATTCATATCCTTTTGGGAAAAATTTTGAATTGATACTTCTATTTGTGTTTTTGTTGAGATATTAGCTCATATTTACAGCCATGCCCATGTCACTTTCCAAAAGTCAAGATTCACTTGGAATCTCCCCCTTTAACCCATCCCCCCTCCTAGGAAGTAGTCTTTGGAACTGAAAGAATGGTGCAAAATCATTTTTAGTTGGTTGTTCCGTTGTATCATTGCTGACCAAACACTGTCTATTTCGTATACATCCAGTCTCGATATGTTTGGCTGATCCAATAAATTTAAAAAAAACACCGTCTTATATGTATAGCCTTACAAGGCTTCGTCATTTGCAATTTCAGATTATGCGTAGCAAAATGTTGAACGTTGTCTTTGCAAAGATTGTCGTTTTCTTTGTATTTTTGTGGCAATGTATGGTCAAAACCCAGCAAACTTTTTCTTCTACGACCAAATCAATTTTCAACAGCCAAGGGTTTTGAAAAAATGGCTGGAATTCGGGTATTTAGCCGTCAAAACGGTCAAATGGCAACCCAGCACAACAGTAAAGAGAACCATTGTTATTAAGTACTAAATTGATAATTAGTTTACTATATTCTTTCAAGGCTTAGTGGAATATGCAGTATATCTGTTATTTTATTAATTCGTCTCCTTTTTTCCAGATAGATTTCAGCTAACTCTTCGAATCTTCTTGGAATAGTGATATCGAGGCAAGATCAAGATGTCGCGTTTGTTTACAAACTCGCTTTTGCTGTTTTCGTTGTATGTAGAGTTTATTCTTATTATTTCTATTACGGACACTTACGCTAGACGTAGGTCGCGTTCCGCATTGCGACCAGAGGACCTGAAAACTAGTGATGAGTTCCTTGAAAAATTCATCAATGACTACAACCCACAGCGTCAGTTTTGTCGCGGGAAATTTATCAAGCAGGTCATATCTCATCCTGGTTGTATTTCAAAGCCGATTGTCAACAAAATGTGCTACGGCATGTGCAAATCTGCGTATGTGCCAGAAGATAGCAAGGACGTTAAGCCACGCAAGGCCCTCTGTGTGCAATGCCAGCCAGCATCGATGATTTGGACTACAGTCGTCTTGAACTGCCCGAAACGAAAGGAAAGGGTTATCATGAAGAAAGTTCGTAAAATTCGCAAATGCCATTGCTGGTCAGATAAGATTCAGGTGCCGCTTATGGTGATACCTGACCCAAAATCGGTCATGAAAGTAATGGCCTGGCTTAAAGGTTTCAAATAAGCCACACAAGTTGATACCAGTCGAAGTAGCTATAACGGGTATTTGTACACAAGAGTTTTTTGTTACTTGCCACAAAAGCTTCTTCTGAATAGTTATATGGTGATCTAGCTGGAAGCAGTATACCTAACAAGTGAATGCTGTTAACTGTGGCAATAATTTAATGTCGAGACGAAAGTTTGTTATCAGTTTTACTCTACGAAAGAATCGAGTAAGTTCAATCAAACTAGAAATTGATGCAATATTTACTGTATTTTTGATAGCGTGTCTGGTCGAATCTGTATGCTTGGATATGCCTTTGCAGTTGCAGTATATACGGGACATTTCAGTGGCTTTTAGCAGCACTGTTAGTAAGGCAGGAAGATAAAGGCTTGCTGAATGATGAACTAAAGTCTTGGTTTCCTCCTTCAAAGGCTCAAAAAACTTGATTGACTTCTGAGAGATCTTGTAGATGCGTAGCTATATTTCTGCTTATGTATTTACAAACCTTTATAAGACTTTTATGAGACGTAATGTTGCTTTGGCTCTTCATTCTCGGTCTTTAGAGTATTTTTTCCTTGACAACGATTCTACGAGCGTCTGCATTTTTTCAACGGTAAGCCTTTCTGTATAAAGCAATACCCTTCCCTTCATCCTTTTTGTCCCTATTGATAAATTTCGATTTCATGCTTTTCAATGTTGCTGGAATACTGCAATATTCACTAGCATACGAGGAGCGACGAGAATTTTTGGTTAATCATATGAGCAAATTTATTCCACCTCTCAACCCATAACTTGACAGGTGGGGCGAAATCATCGAATGTTTACATGCAGATTCTTTCCCAACTTCCAACTCTATATAGGGAACAAGTTGGACGAAATTTCATCGTGTTTATATGAAGATTTCATCCCATCTTCCAGCCTCATCTCACCTATCAGCGTTTATATGGAAAAATTCATCCCCTGTCAGTGAGATCCCACCTCTCATGCAGTGAGATCTCACTTAACCGAGCTGGCTTGTTTTCCATATAAACGCAAGGCAAAAAAACGCAAAAGACTCTATAGAAAATGGGATCTCACCCTTCAGCTCATAGGCTGGAAGGTGGGATGATTTTCTCCATATAGACAGGCCAGTGGTGGCGCTAGTGGGGGCAACAGCCCCTCCGTCGGAAGTATCTAGCCCCCCCCCCCCCCATCGGAGGAAATTTTAGGTTATTGTCGGAGCAAATTTGACAAAATAACGTACGAAAGCTGCTTATTTTAGTCATTTTAGGAAGCTCCAGCCCCTCTGTCGGAAGATTTCTGGCGCCACCTCTGAGACAGGCCCTAAGTATACAATTTTAAATATTCTAAGGTGCTGCAGCTCCTAACCCCCTCCCCTCCTACGGTTATGTTTCCAGATTTCATTGCTCAGTAGTTACTATTCGATCGTTAATATGTCGTTCGCTTTTAATTACAACATGCCATTTCCAAAAAAACTTTTCGTCACTCCCTAGAGCTTGTTTTATAGCGCTATTGTCAGTGGTAACGTGACTCTAAGCACACGACGATTTTTCCTTTTAAGCAGCAAGGAAAATTTTTTTGTTTATTTGTATTAAAAAAGACAAATTTCTTCTTTCCAAATTATTGAACTTCAATATTATTCCTTCTTGTGAGGCCTTCGTATTGTAAAAAAGTAATTTTGTTTTATAATATAATTCACTGATATGTATTGTATCATTAAATGTGAATGAAAATCTGCAAAATACATTGTCTTTGCTATCATAAAGAATCGAGAATCTAAACTTTGGTCCGCCAGCTAAAAATGGTAAATTTTTAAAAACGTACATTGTCTTCAAATACTAGGTAAGTCAAAACCAAGGGCGTACCTACCGGGGGTGTGTGGGGGATGGTACTTTTGGAACGTTGGTCGGTAAATTTTACGGATGGTCGGTAAATGTTATGGATTGTCGGTAGATGCGCATCTTGATTTATACAGTATATTTGTGTGTATACATTGACTAGCAAGAGCTGAATTTTGGTCGGTAAATTCACCCGTTTACACCCCCCCCCCCCCCCCTACTCCAAATTGTCAAGGTACGCCCCTGGTCAGAACACTGTAATAAAATCGCCTTTTTCTCTTTACACTTCCTCAATTTTACTGTTTACGCTCATGCTACACAGATTCCAACCGGCAAAGTTTTATCATTTCTATAAAAAAGTATTTTTGTTTGTTTTATTTGAAAGAAACAAGAACCTTTTATGTCAATAGAAAGTTTTTTTGTAGAAAAACAAAGTGATGATATTTCGTCCAGAACTATAAGAAAAGCTGTCACATTAAGACACTAGCCCGTGTCACCAAAAGGAAAGCGTTGATGGTCTGTGACCAGGCCAAGAAACACGATAAAAGCTTAAATAAGTAGCAAAGCTTCAGTTAGGTTTGATTTAAAACCTACAGTTAGGTTTGAAGCCAGAAGATAAGAAATTTAAAGGATTAAAAACGGTTAAGTGTTGATAAAATAACAAGCTCATCCTGAAACCTGCTTTCTTTTCAATTTCCAAAGCAAATTTAAAACACTTCAAGTCAAGGTAAAGGCATGAATAGTAAGCAGAACAACATTTCGCTGTTTTCTAATCAAATAAAAACGAAATTTTTCAAACCTGTCGGAGACAGTAATTATTATAATGTATGCAGGAACTTAAATTGTAATTTTCCATTGCATTAATCGTATTAATTCAATCATGTAAAATTGTTTGCAATTTATAAATAAATGCAAAGTTTTTGTGTCGATCAGACATTTCATTCTTTCGATATTTTAATTTCAGTCTAAAAAGTATTAATTGTTTGCCTTGTAACCTGACTACACTCCTTCTAAGCGGCTGCAGTCATTTTATCCGACCGGCTTCTCAGGGTGAGGCACCTCTCGGATGTCGCCGTGAAATACTTCCCAAAGCGAAACAAAGGTGCTCGGTTAAAAGAAACAAATAAGTGGTAAGTTTAAATCAGCTCTACCTTGTATTAATTCAGCTGATTTCTCTGCAAATTCAGGTTTTTCCACACAATTTTACTGGTTTGCACACTCGATTCCTGCACTGAGGCCCCTTGTTCTTACTGGGCCTAGGCCTAACTAAAACTTTTATTGTCGGCGATCCCCAGCGAACATTTATAGGGACAATCCCTAAGTTTGGGTGCAAGTTACACATAAATCTTCATAAAATAACAACTGTGTGAATCAAATTTTGAATCTGTAAAAATATTCGTCAAGCTAACAAATAGCGAGCAAATATTGGTCTTCTAGTTGTTGGCAAGCAAGCGTTGCACACTGCAGTAGGGTCAGATTTTGTCCAAAATAGACGTCGGTATCAAATAAAGTTATGCACTGAAACTAAACTTTTAGCTGTTCCACAACCCATAGTTTCCTTACCAAGCACTAATTGTTCACAAATATGATAAAAGTTTGTAGTGAATTAATTTGCTTTTATTTTCTTAGACTGCAAAGCGTTGTGCTTTTCTCCTCGGTTTTGTACACCATAACAAAAATGCATTTTGTCGAGAAAAACACTTAGAAATCCGTCTATTTAGAAAATATGGTATGTTTTCACACATATGTGAAGATCCAGTGCACACAGACAAGTCAGCAATAAATTCAACATGACAATAAATGATAGAAAATTTATTGTTTAAAGATAAAGTTTTGCTATTTATCAAAAAAGCAAAACAGAATGTAGGCACCCTTATATTGCATCCTAAGTATTAAATTTTCATAAATATGAATAATGGCTAGGTGGCATAACACCTAATCACAGAGAATACTTGAACTAAATTCAGCATTAGAAAGGATTGATTCTCCTGACAGAAATACCGCAAGCATTTGAAAAAACAGAGGCCACATTTACAACTAGGATAACAGCAACTTGCAGGAGTTGTAAAAACAAATAACATAAAAACCTATCTTACTGATGTAATAATGAACAAAAACATTTTTTAACACTTACAGGATAACTTTGAAATAATTCCTTTGTTGATTGTGTCTTATTTTATCAAAATCCACCAAGAGAAATGAAATATCAACACTATTGTTGGAATGACGCTTCATTTCCTTGACCTAATACAATTGCTTTACACATTTTGTATCAATTATTGGAACCAATGTAGAAATTAAATGTCCATTCCATGTTCGGTAAATAAACTTAGAAAATAAAATTTATCCAGCATTTAAAATACCGGAGCAACTTCTGCCATTATCCAAAGTGCAAGTTTGGCCGTGACACAGCCCCTGTAAACATAGGACCCCAAATGTTAAAATTAATGACATGATAGCTAAGAAACTCTTAAGAAACACTTAGTTATTGGAATTTCCTAAAACATTAAGAAATTGGAGTACTCAAGATCTAACATTGTTTCTTATAAAGAATTAATGTATATGTGCTCCATATGTAAACAAATAAGATGCAATTATCATGGTGCAACTATCAAGCAACATCTTTTCTTACTGGATCTATGTTGTTTTCTGCATGTAAAAAAAGATTTTGAAAATATCAACTGAACTTGCTTACCAGCATTCAAATGTTTCAAGTTTCTGTGCAATTGCCCATTCTGCTTGCTTGGCCTATGCCCTTGAGGATGACAACCATTTACAATTGAACTAAATATTTCACTAAGCAACATTCAACATAAGAAGCTCTGTAGAAATGCGCTTTAATTGAGGACTTGTGGACATTGTTTGGTAGATGTTTAATCTGCCTCAAAAATTGAAGGTAAACAGAATTACTTTAGTGGCATGTTCAATTCATTTTCCCACTCAACAAACCATTGAGAAGAACGTATTGTGTATGTAGAGTTTAATACTGGAGTGCATTATCAAAATCTTCAAGAGTGTTTTTAGGCAAGACATCTCAAGAATTCCAGCCTAAGATCCATTACAGTTTGGTTTTATGACCGGGAGAGAAGTAATGGATGCAATTTTAGTGCAAGTCAATGAAATAAGTAGTATGTAGAAATAGAAAAGGTATCAGATAGAGCCCTGAATTACATTTTCTTGTGGGCTATTAAGAAAACTTTGTTCAGATGATTGGCAAGAGAAACGGTGTAACCATGTATAGTAACAACAACAATAAATTTAGCACCAATAACAGAGTTTTATAAACTTTCAATGCTGAAGTTTGGTGTACATCAGAAGTTTTTACTAGGTCTTTTGGTCTTCTTTATGGTTTTTGAAGCAATACCTAGAGCAGTCTTTCTTAAGCAGTACTTAATGCAATTTCGGTCTATCATTTATAATGTTATTGTTATTGTTTTAGCTATTGTTATGATCTACTGTTATCTCTATGATTTACTCTGTCAAATTTGCAGGTCAATTTGTTATTAATCTTTTTTGTAAGATTTTTAATTATATCAAAATTCATCTGAGGAAAAATGTCTTCACCTTTGGATTAGGCTTAATTTTTGGTCTAGGCCAAAATGTGTATATAAATTATACACAGAATGCAGAATCCCCCTATCTTTTTGCTTATTTAAACTTGTCTTGATAAAAAACAAACATTTAACAATGTGACTTTAAGTTTTTGCCAGAATATAAAACTTCATAATAAAGGTAAAAAAGATCAAGAAGGTAAATATATACCCCGTTATGGATCAAAACAGACCAATCAGAAAAACATGAGCACATGACCAGTATAGTTTCCTTATAGTACTAATCTGTCAGACAGTCTCCTAAATAATATTATAGAAGTCCTTATTCATGTTAAAAGTTTTTGTCTTTATGGTTGTTGGCATAATCAATATACACGACAACTCAATTTCAACAATTTCAGAATCCAGGTAGAATATAAAAGAAATCAAGATGATGTCAGAAGAAGATCGCATGCGGATGGAGCTGCAAAGAATGCAGAGGAAAGCTGATGAAATCACAGATGAGGTTAGAATCCATGTTCACTTTTTGACAAGAAAATGTCAGTTTAATAAAGATTTTTACTCCATGATATGAATTATATAAATAAAGTGAAGCTTGATTGTTTCCCATAAGTTCATTTTCTACAATTTTGTATTGTCTTTGCTGGTGTGCTTTTTAAATTGTTCATTACATTTGTTCATACTTACATGTAATTAGATATTTGTAAAATATGAACAACAGAAAAATCTTTTATCTGGAGTTCCAAAATATAAGAATAGAATTACTGCTTAGATAATTTACGAAATCATCAATGCTGCTGGGTGCTGGGGCCTTGTTTTGTTTCTTTGTCATTTGTTAGTTAAACTGAGAGTGGATGTAAAGTGCTTCATGCATAAATTTGAGTTTGCATTTGTTTATGGCTTTGTGCTAGCATTGCAAAAAGTTAAATGCTCTAGAAGAGTCTTGTCTAGTAGTAGATTTATGCTAATGTGATATCAGCCAGGTTCTTCACTTTGATATTTTTCTTGCAGTCACTTGAAAGCACAAGAAGAATTCTGAGAACTGCAGAAGAGGTCTGTCCCTTTGAATTTCAAATTTTGCCTTAATTTTTGTTAGGTATGACTAGTGCTAATCAGCATTTGTTTGGTATCGTTACTTCTAAAGTTTGGCTCTGTAAAAGTTAATTTGTTGTGTTTTCTAAAATTACAGGTGCATAGGGCCATTGGTCCTGGACTACTTTGTCTCTCAGAAATTTTCTATGAATAAAGGATATCACATTGATTTCCCTGCATTGATGAATAAGTAGCAAGCTGCCATTCTTCAAAGTCTGCAATTATTAGTGATTTTCAGAGTTTGCTAAATGCTTCTATTCTTGCTCTCTTGTGTAGACCCAAGATGTTGGGATCAAGACACTGGTTGAGCTTGATGAGCAAGGTGAAAAGCTCGACAGAATTGACCAGACGCTGGATAACATCAACACAGATATGAAAGAAGCAGAGAAGAATTTGACTGGCCTTGAGAAGTTTTGTGGCCTCTGCATATGTAGTTGTAGAAGGTAAATGATGGTTTTGGCCTTAGATGAAATGCGCTTTTTTTTCAACCTGTACCACATTGGCTTTGAGTGTACATTTAGCCATATGCACTTGTAGATCAAGCTTATATTTTTAAAGGTGATGGCAAAATGAATATTTTGGTATTGATCAAGAATGAAAAAGCAAGGCATATTAGTGTTTGAACAGGCAAAGGCGTCTTATCAAGAATGATTGAAATCGGTTGGAACTTCCTTTTCTATTTGTAGCAAGATAATGGTAGATAATGTTCCTAGAAATAACTTGATTTGATCTTCAAATGTTATGGAAAACAGTGTTTGTTGGTGAAATTATGACACTAGTATGAAAAGGGTGTCATTGAACAACAATTCTTTTTGAGTTTTGAATAAAGTCAATGTGAATAATGCGAATCTACTCTTAGGAAAAAGAACTTTGAGAAAACTGAAGAATATAAGAGAGCATATGGGAGAAAAGATGATGACAGACGATCAGATGCAAAGGGGAACATAAATGGTGGCCATAGAGGAGATGCACCAGCTCAAGGAGGATACATTCAAAGGTTGGTTGATTTATCCCCTTTTTGCATGAAACTTTTCCAGAGCAAACTTACATCAATCTAGATCTACATGAAGTCTTTCATGAAGTCCCTTTTTGAATACATTATTGATGATGTTAAGAGTTTTTTAGCCGGGCAAAATTGTTGAATCGATCCTGGAAACTGCCCTGGAAATTACTAACTTTGGGATGATATTGTGTCCAGCAATGTCTTTGCCAGGAAGTTAAGAGCTGGCTGCTGCTTTCTAAACACGATTTCTGGAAATTCATGCTCGTAATAGCAGTGCATCAGCGTCATAACAGCTAGTCAGCAGCATTGTATATATCTTGTAATGCCATCAATATAATACAAAAACAATAGATTCATCAACAATATTATAAACAGCAGAAACCAACTGATTACCTACAAATGTTTCGTGGAAATTTGCTTCTGCTTTTGCATTTTCATCCTAGAAATAGTAAAGGTTTATTCATTTTGAGACTTTTTTAAAGCAAAAGTCATTATTAAATCATTGACTAAATCAGGAAACAAAAATGTCATACATACCGTGAATTCTCGTATGAGCGCCCTCTTCGAATGGTGGTCCCACTCGAGTGTGTCCCCCCTCAAAGCAGCTACACAATTCATAAGTCTCCCCTCAAATGAGGGTCTTTACTGTTAAAGTAAATAAGCACCTTGTTTATGAAGAGGATGGAGAGTAGAATGGATATGACAAAGACGAAGAAAATGATATTTATATAGACCCTTGATGGAATGCTAACGATTTACGTTTTGGTGAAGTCAAGATCAAACAAAATTTTTCAATGATCTATTTCTTTTTATGTTGCAACGATCTATAAAAATAATTGACAGCAATTGAGTGCTGATTGTGTAAGTGTTCAAGCTCAAGCATGTTCAGAGGAACCGTAGCCGTGGCCTTGTGGCCAGTGGATTTGATTTGGATCTAATTATAAAGCCTTGTCTGTAGAAACTTGTAAGAGGATTCGCAGCTAATTCTTTCTTTATTTATTAGAGTAACAAATGATGCACGAGAGGATGAAATGGATGAAAATTTAGGGTAATGTATAGTAATTTTTGATATTTTCAACACATATCATAATTTATTCTACAACAAGCAAGCATTCTATAGTGAGCTACGTTTTCCAATTTTTTCTAGTTTTTGCTAGGTATGTATGGGACCATGTATATCTCTTTTCTTGTGGTAACCATGTAATGATGACAATTGAAACGACAATGGGAACCTTCTGATGTTCAAGAGGAATATTTGCTGGCCCTGTCCCAGCCCTCCTGTGTTTTTCAAAAGCCGATTTAGACTTACAAGGTCATGTTAGTCAACAAAATTGAACATCAGTGTTTGTTCTTTTATGGTTACCAGAGTCTTTACCTAGCGCTGTTTTCCAAAAAATTGCTCAGTTAGGTTATTAATATAAGCTTTCCCACAATTCTCAAAGCCTTTTTTTCAAAATATTGATTGCAGATCAAAGTTCATACATACTCAACCAGCTCCATTCCACGCATTCCATATTTTCTATCAATACAAGTCAGGGGTGTCCAAGTTTATTTTTGAGGTGGGCCACATACAAAAACTTCCTGTGTAGGCGGGCTATATGCAAATTTTCGGCAAATTTTGTATTGAACATGAAAAATTATGTAAAAAATTACACAAATAGATAAATGAAAAAGGTACCAATAAAAAATGCTATATTTTTGGTTGCAGAAAGTTTATTCAAATTATGTACTAGACTGGTAGCTTCTACTTGTTCAGCTTCATAAGGGAAAAGGTCTACTTTCAAATCAAATAAGTACGCCTAACGATTAGATTGCATAGGCAGGAATGGCACACTATAGACATAAGTCATGGACTTAATTTTTGTAAACTTGATTGACTTAGCACGGGCCACAGAAAATATCATCGCGGGAAGTGAAGAGGGAGTTTCTTCATATTTTCAGGCAAGTTTCTGGAATTGTTGGAAATTTGAAAGCAATGGCCGTTGACATGGGAACAGAACTAGATAAGCAGAACAGGCAGATTGACAGAATTACAGATAAGGTTTGTCTTTTCTATTTCGTTAGCACTTTAAGTTGTGTAGTCCTCTTCCATTGTCAATTTAACACCATATCTTAATGCATTTAATATCCTGTCTTCTAAGATAATTTTTTATATACTTTTTGCAGTTAAAAACTCAAATCTTTCGGTAGCTTGGCTTCTTGATAGTTCGTGGAATCATTTCCTAGATGCAGTTTCGGTCTTTCTAGAATCCAGGCTATACATGAGCAGCTTGGCAATTTGCTATGGGGCTCTAAACTGTGATGTCATAGAGTATTAATTTTATAATTGACTTTAGACCACATAAACTTGATCAGGAACTTCACAAAATAGGGAAAATAGGGAAAGCCGGTTAAATATGTACATAATTTGGTGAGATATAGACAATGAAAAGTTGGAAGTTTGCAGCCAGATTACTTTCATTTTGGCTCGGTTCTCAAAGTTATGAACAAAGACCAAATTACAGGGGTTTGATTAGGTCTGCGTGAATGAATACGGCTGTGCTGTTGCGGCCATATCTCAGCCAATATCCAAATCATTCAAATGATTTCGCATATTTAGATATAATTTATAATGCTCTTTCACGTTATATGATCCCAATCAAAATCACTGAATTAAAGTACCTTTATGACGTCATCAGTTTAGAACTGTATATAGCTCCATTATTATGTGGTGTGCCATTGAAGAAACTTGTTTTGTGCCCGAATAGGCTGTTTATCTGTCTATCTATCTATCTATCTATCTATTAGCATTAAATGTATAGTACTGTAGAATCAGCACTAAAGACTACACCAAAATCTTGTCCTAGTTTTTATCTTCTTTTCAAGTTATCCGCACAGACTAAACAGGATTTTGGTATAGCCTTTGGTGCTACTGTATTGTTTTTTGTTAAGGTCAATGGGTAGCCATGCCCAACATGCTCCCATTGGCATCGTTTTTGTAATCTTTTTCTTGTAAAATGTACTTTTTTAGACTGTGTAAAAAAAATTTCTGTTCACGCTGGCTGTACCAAAAGCATGATGTCTAAATATTTTCTCTTTCTGCAGACGAATGCAAATGAAGCTCGCATCGAGGGTGCAAATGTGAGGGCCAGAAAGATTCTAAAGAATGCATGACATCCTTCCGTAATTTTTCAAGTTTTTCATTCAATTACTTGAGCGAGTTATGTCTAAAGCCTTTTCCTAATCACAATCGCAATTTTCTCAAGATATGTATATATGTATCAAGTGATTATTTTTGCAGTATTCGAATTTAAACTGTCAGGGAATAATTATTAATGATTTAATCAGCTACAATAACAGGAACATAGATATCCTAATTTTTTCCTTTCTTCGGTCTACATTTATCTAAAGCTGGGTGTTGTTGCAAGCACCGCAAACACCGGATTTAAGTACACAGTATTTGGATAGGACAATAATTATATAATCGATTTGCCTGTCCGTCTAGGTAATTTCACAAAGAAGGCTAGCCCTTTGCGTAGCTACAAGTATGGTTTTCTTAATTATGTAGTTTTTTCTAATAAAATAAATTATTTAGATAAACTTGTTTTTATTGTAGTCGACAATTTCGGTATCACTGCGATTTACAGATCTTTGGTTGATAACAACAACTTACTCACTGAACAAATAAACCTGTATAAATACGAAAGATTATCATAAATGTTATTATATTTCTCTTCGTTTTCACCCATGGCTCGAGAATCCCTATGACTCGCACCTCCAGGGGTACGACGAAAATTTCGAATTAACGTTAACGAATATTCGAATTAACGTTAACGAGTTAACGAATATTCGAATTATGGAGGACATTGGGGAGGCTCGCGTGTAAATGGGTTTTCGTGTTTGAGGCTTGGCATGATAACAAGTGGAAATGGGCTTGGGCTCTAACACAATGAAATCTATTTCTATCTATGTTATCTTTAATAATACTGCTTGAGGGAATTCGTATGCTGGCACGCGTCTAGCTGTCATAATTTTTCAAGTCCAAACATGCTGAGATTTTTAACTTTTCTTTGTATTCAAATCGAAACACGACGGTTATGTTATCGGAGGTAATTCCATAGTCAAAACTTCTTGATTACTTGCTTCTTGTATGAAATATCGTAAGGCCTCGAAAGCCCTCTAGGGTTTTATTGGCAATTTTTGGACGGAGGCTTATTCGAGCGAGGAATGGGCGGTATAAACAATCATCTCCAAGTTGACATACAAATAGGCCTTTTTATCGTTTTTTCCGCTAATTTCAATTTTGTTTCGTTTGCAATTTCATTCAACGGCTCTTTCTAAAATATTAAAACAAAGTTTAAATCAAGGCACAAATATACAGTTTAGTCCAAAATATTGATGTGTTCGTTTTCTTTGGCGATCTCTTCATCGATGTCTTGTTTATTTTAGGTTTTTTCATTCACCGCTAAATTTTGTTTATAAATCACGGATTTGAATGGTGTATCTCATCTTCCTTCTATATCTCAATGAAGCCCCCATGGGTGCTTACTAATACGCAAGAGTTGGCATGTTAAGGTGGGGGCCTATTCGAGGGGATATTTTTACATAATCTAACCAGTGTAATTTTTTGTTATTCAAATTGTTTATGAGAAAGTAGGGTCGACATTGAGTTTTCCAGTTGCTTAATGAAGCCCCAAGTTTCAAAACTCGTTGTTTCGAAAGATTCTTCTAATTCTAATGTCATCTATTTCAATATTTCGAGGCCTATCTGTAATTTTATTATGCTGGTAAGGCTCTTTCTTTCCTAAAGTAAGGAAAATTCGAGATTTTTTAAGTTGGATATTTGAATTTCTCTTAGAAACTGAAAAGAAAATAACACGTAAGAAGAACACTAGTTTTCGAATGCTCGTAAAACTTCTGTAAAGTAGTTTCCCTTGATTACGTATACTGTAATCTTACAATGGGAGCAGCCGCTCAAAAATAACAGAACGACTTAAAAAGGAAGGCGTAATACTTTGGTGATATTTTGTAATGACAAATTTGGAAGGTATTCTTTCGGACCCTGATTCTGACGTTTTATGCTCTGAGGAGTGTCAGACGAAAAAGCTTTTAGTATGTTGTAGAATGTTTGCTTTTTTCAAAGCCATTTTCAAATTCTGTACCGCAAAAAAATTGTTCACATTGTTAGAATTGATGCTACTAACAAAATGAAGAGAGTGGCGACGCTTTGATTTGAATGAAAACCGTTTGTTGAGTCCATAAGATAGAAATTTCCCCAATTCGAAATGATTATTTTTTCGAACATCTTTCTTTTTTCTCAATCTTTAGCAGCATAGAATAGTCTAAAACCAACAAAATTTTGGCGGAATATGTGCGCCTGCATTGAAATGCCTTGAGACAGTCGTGTGCCAATGTTCGTTTTTATGTTTTTTCGTGATCTTTGCGTTCAGTTTACGGCATGTCTCCCCTGTCTAAAGAATCCAACATTTCGTTAAGCGTATGCAAGAGGAGAATGAATCAGCGTAACAAATGAGGCAAGAGGAGAAGCATGTGAAAGCTTGGCGAATAGAAAATTTGCCTGTGGTTGTGGATGCTCCAATATCTTAGATGATATGTTTGCAAGGGTAAGAACAAAACTCATTGCTAGATATTTCTTAGTTGTAGCTTGGGTGATAATTGTAAACCAGCGAGCCAACCACTTTGATGGAAAAATCCGAAATTTTAGAGTTATTCATTTTTTTAGTCTTCAATTGCAAATTGTTCAATATTTTGTAAATTGATAGGGATTCCTCCTCCCTTCAACTTTAAGGGGCCCTTTAAGGCACGATGTCCCGTCAGTAAACCGTCCAGAGTTAACAATAGGCTCCGCAGCAAGTTTATGTTCGAGGGAACAACGCAGCAATAGGTCTATTGTGTAGGGAAATTTAAATGGCCAGGGCAATGCATTGAGAAAAAGTGCCTTTAAGTAAGTCTTGTAAATCTAAAAGAAGAATTTCATGAGTCAATGATATACTTGCCCTCATTGCAGGTACAATATCTCATTACTTCTTTGATTTCTACAACCAACGTTATGATAGAAAATCTTAGCCCAGCTCCACTGTACCTCCCATACTGCTTCATTTATTCAAAAGTTTGCATCATTTTCTCACCTTATGAACAATACATTTCATTCAAAAAGATCTGAATCTTCATTGTCTTTTCAATTTCCCATCTCAGTTCAAGCATCTTTTCGTTTTGGAGACGTTTTGCATGATTGATTCCACGAGGATGTTCTCTTCGTTTGGAAAGAACAACTACCATATGACCGAGTCAAGTCGAGGAAGAGATGGGTCGAGATGTTTCATGACATTCGGATCTAGATGAAATGATGTCTGCTTGTTATTGTAAGTGTATGCTTTTGGAAATATCTCCTTTGATTTATGGTATCAATGAGGCAAACCGTTTTGTCTTACTATTTTAAATGCAGTTTGAAATGCAATTTCAAATGGAATGGTATGCAATCAGGGGCGGATGCAGAAAAAAATCTGACATTCGCAAAGTTTCGACCACGCCTATATGACCACGCCCAAAAATAATCAGTCAAATTTTACTATAGTCTCAGAATCGAAGTTTTCCACTTAAAGATGTATTTTTCCTTATATTAAGTTTTGGGATTAGGAAACTAACAACACATTTTTTAAACAGCATAGACTAAATAAAAATGTTGAGGCTCAAAGGTTGAGAAATTTAAGGATAAATATTAAGAATAACAGCCAGGTCTGGATTTCATTGACAATTTGGCATTTTACTTATTGAGTGAACAAGAAAAGAGATCTCTGGAAAAATTTTGAGAAACACTCATCAAGCTTTTGTTGTGTTGGCATGTTTTGTTTCCTACATGGCTTTTTTGATGGAAAAACAGCAGCAAAGATTTGAAATGTCCTCTTAATGATGATTTAATGGCAAGTCTAGGCACAGAATCACAAATTGTCAAGAACAAAGAGGATGAGCTAAAATAAGGGTATATTAGATGTGTGTATCACCCCTTCTCAGGGAGAAAAACTCATGAAAAACTTTTCATGTCACTCACTTAAAAAACAGCCATTTAAAGAAAGGAATCTTAGTTCTATTTATACAATGATATTATTTAACAATCAAATACTGTGTTTAGTGTAGAAATTTTCAATGCAATATCCACCCAAATGTTTGACTTCAACACCAAATACCTTAGGGGCTCAGAGCTTTTCTGTTATTTATTTTGTGCATTCACCTTTCTATCTAAACTGCTGTGTGATGTGCCTTAAACAGGGCCAAAAATACAAGTTAGGTCAATACATATCATACAATTTTAGTATTTTCAGGTGTTGGTAAAACAGCAAATGTAACAGAATTTAAAACAATTCATTGTCTTTCCATAACAAGTACATCATAAATATATTATATACAAATTTGAAATGTACATCAAACAAAGTCAGTAATGGCAAAGAAATAAGGCAAACATGGTAACTTTTACTACATGGATTTATATAAGATATTTACTTGGCAGAACCAACTTGCTGTGAATTTCTTATTAATAATGTAGTAATTCCCCCATTAGGATCATTCCATTGATTGCACTTATTTACTACTCATATTTACATTTATTTACACACACAATTACATAGAAAAGAAAACTGTCAGTCACTTGCAAATTCATAAACAAAAATTAATGAATCTTAAGGGTATTTCAGAACCAAAAGTTTCAAATGGTATACTCTTATAGTGTGGAAACCACAAATAATTTTACTAGTTTTAGAGGTTAAACTCGTGAAAAGGGTTACCATATCTATGGACCTTAAAAAGCATCACGTATTCTTCAAAATATTATTTGAGTCTGAATCTCTGTCTAAATAACGTCCTCCATCATGAAAATGAAAACATAGGCAAAATTTTGGTTCAACAATTTTAGGTCCCACTGAACTGTCCTCGCATATTGCCATCTATCAAATTCCATCCATCAACCAAAATCTTCGTCAAACTTTGAACATCTTCATAAGAAATCCGCTGATTCAAATTAGAAATCATCTTATATTTGACTCCTTTCACTCACTCTGAAGTACAATTGCTGCTCTTCTGCAAGCAAATGTCTCCACAGCTTTCCAACAACAATCATGGCCGTTGATCTGGAAGCGAGGTTTCAATATGCTCACTTTCCAAGGTTCTCTCCCTCAATTGGCTACCGAACATAGTTCGCATCTACCTTCGCCACATTCGCAAAAAAATTTCCCATATACATTTCCTATTGGTTTTCAGATGGCTAAATAACATAGCTGGACTGACATTCGCGCAAATTTTTGGCATACATTTTTCAGTACTACTTCGTTTGCGCACGCATGCCTAATATATTATAATTCCATTCGACATTCGCATCAAACCTTATTGGTGCTCTGTGAATTTATGCGTAAAAGGGGGAGCCCTCTTTCGAATATATGATCTCTAAATCACGAAAACGAGGGAATTAAACCTAAAAAGTAAACAACAAGGTGACATCATAGCAACTAGGGCAGGAAACAAAACTTTTATTTCTTGTATGCTATGGACCTTTTTTTATTATCTGGCCATTTCTAGTACAATATTCATAATGCTAAAATGTATTAACAGACAGTTACAAAAAGACATGTGGAAATCTGACATTCGCCAGTGCGAATGTTGCGAATGTCTGGATCCGCCCCTGCAGCAATCACTTTTCATCAACTTTATATCTAACTACTTGAAATTCTGAACTATGATATGTGTCTGCCATTTAAAATCTTTTTTCAAGATAGCCTTTACCAGCAACGTTTTGATATATATATATATATATATCCTTCAGCATTCTTATTTAATCAAATTAAGAATAGGGTTGCATCGCTGCTTCAACTGAAAAAATTCTGGCAGCAAAATTTTGTAACCATAATCCGCTTCCCTTCGGTACCGCCCCTTTTATGAATAATGACTTGACTTTCACGATTTGATGAAGGACATTCAGCGCATAAGCTCAGGCAGAGAACTGAACGTTTTCAACTTTCCATGCAGGCTTCACACAGGTTATTAGGTTACTAAACAAAAACCGTTAGCAAAGAAAGGTTAGATGGTCCTAAGAATTTTTTACCATTGTCAATCATAAGCTTGACGGTGGAGTTCTCTCATCATTTGGACCATTTTTTGGGCTGTCGGTGCGCCAATCGCAAAGACGCCCGTAAATGGAACCCAACCGTTTTTGAGGGGGTTGAGAAGAAGAAACAATGGCCTTCTTTCGCCGACTAGCAACACCTTGTTCATGCAAAAGTTCCAAGCTATACGGCCATTAATTAATGCAAGATGAAAAGAAATAGAAATATATAAGCTATACGGCCAATGCACACTTGCATGCTTGTTGCTTTGACCGTATACAAGACACAATGTAATGCTAACTCGAGCATAGCCTGTGCTCCAGACCCCTAACTACTTTCAAGTTAGAGGTCTGGGACACAGGCTAACTCGAGCACTGCTACAATAGACCAGGCGGAGAATAGGGGAATGATCGCCCGAAAGCGAAATTTAAGGGACCAAGTGCTTTTGGTCAATTCGAGGGTGCTGATTTCGAAAATCGATGTTATTCGGGGATTTGGGGGCCACCATCCTCTTTTTCGTGTTTGAAGTCTCGTTTTTGCGTATATGGAAGTAGTCACTGAAAAAAACCGGTTTAAATGGAAATAAGCGGAAGTCTTAATGTTAATTAAGCACATTTCTTGCGCAATAATGCTTAAAATTGAATTATAGTTTGATAAGGGGGGCCAAAAGTCCCATTTTCACAAGAAAATCGCGTAATCTTAAAATTTTTTATCCTTAAATAGACATCCTAAAAAGCTTGATATATTCTTTGTTCGGACAAATTGTTGAATTGTCGTCCGAAGGAACTACGTGGCGCTATTAATTACTAACTGATAAATAAGAACCGAAAAAACAACCGGATCATCTAAACCATAGTTTAATCGTTTCAAAGTTCCTCGAGGTCGTCTTCTGAGTCACTGCACACGACACTTTAAGCGTAAAGCTCTTTTTTACTTCAGATTGGCTTAACGAAAGTTCCAGGGTATGTTCTTGGTAACAAGTACCATTATGACGATAGAATCCTCATTCATTTCAAGCATGATTTATCTACTAGGAAGCCCAACTGAAGCATCAAACCACTTTGAAAATCATAGAGATATAATTTCCACATAGGCTATGAAGCCTTGTGTTTTCTTCACATGGCGGCAGAAGACTGAGATTTATTATCTCTTAATGGGCCAGGTTGAAAACGCGGAACAGGCGGAACACGCGGAAAAGTGAAATTTTGCTTGAAGCTTCTGGAATGGAAAGACATAAACAAAGCAACAAAGCTCTTTCAAGAATTGAGATATAAGACCTTATTTTAAAAGGAATGAGAATTCCGCGTTTTCCGCATTTTCGATTTCTAACGAGGGTGAAAATCGAAAACGCGGAAAACGCGGAAATCGGTCCCAGCCGATTTCCCGAGGGGTTTTCCTACACAATTTTGTTTGTGCTTGATAAGAAAACAAATCGGGGACATTTCATCATTACCTTACTGGTCTAACCGGTGAAAAAAGTGGAAGATTTGTGCCAACGTAAGAGATGCTTATGACAAACTGCGTTGTTGCTCTTGCAGCCACAAAATCTCTGTTAATCGTCAAAGGCTTAATAACTCATTATATACCTCTCTTGCCATCAAATTAGCGAATATAATTGGTTATTAAAGGTTTCCGCGTTTTCCGCCCTTTAAAAATAAGGTCTTATATCTCAATTCTTGAAAGAGCTTTGTTGCTTTTATGTCTTTCCATTCCAGAAGCTTCAAGCAAAATTTCACTTTTCCGCGTGATCCGCGTGTTCAGCGTATTCCGCGTTTTCGACCTGGCCCTCTTAATGTCTTTCGAACTTCTGCACAAACAACTTGTGTCGAAGAAGATTTACTCAAGATGCTCTTTGCACTATTGCACTATACATTGCACTATTTTGCACATTTTTTAACCCAAGTTAATTAACAGAAGCAATTACACTTTTGCACTTTGCACATACACTACCAGGACAAAAGTATTGCAACACCCTAATCAAAATGCAATCCAAAAAAATTTTGCAAACTTATAACTTTACGCTGAAACATTTCCCTAAAATTAACAAAATCATGCTAAACCAGGAATCAAATTCTTTGAAATTTATTAAGGATTTCGAAATACTTAAAATTACAATATTAACGTAAGAAATTTTACAGTCATGAGGAAAAATATCAGCCGTGGTAAAATCAAAATATTAACAGGATAAGGAGTGTGTAGTTGCGACAAAACTTCGTGTTACTGTCTTTCGATTCTCAATACTTTTGTCCTGGTAGTGTATATGATTTAGGACCTTTTTAGATGATATTAATTTAACTTAAAAAATATTAGAAAAAGAATAATAATTTCTTGCTCTGCTCTCTTCCATTGACTGATGTAACCAGCATTGTAAATATTTTTACTTATTTCTGATCCTCCCTATGGTCCTCCCTAGTACCAGTGGCCCGTGCAGAAAATTACACAAGCCCAATCCTGTCAACTCTGCTATGTAAATACTTGATACAGAAACCAGACAATGCCAAAAGGTGTTCATTCTCTGAGTTTTGTGGCTACACATATACGTCAGAATCTGATTTGATTCAAGCATCAGTGTGTTGTGAAAAGACTTAAGAATAATATAGTCTACTAGTACATTCTATAATTGTATAATCTACTAAAGTAATATGTCAAATGCACAGCACTCCATAAAACTATTATCATACTGTCAAATGAAATTGGCATTAGATAAATTTTTTAGAACTTCATGATTCAAACACATTCAACTTTGGATACACATTCTGCTGGAGGCTGACATTGGAAAATTTCTGTCTATGTATCAAAATTCATTATCTGTATCCAAAATTCATCATACCAACAATGTATTCATTTTGTTTTCGTAAAATGATAGGGATTCAGATGCCTGTACAATTGACAACCTTGTCCTAGATATTACTTCAAAACATGTTGCACTCTAAAAGAACTAGGAATTGGTATCTAAGAAAGGCCTAGTATACCTAAATGCCCGGCTTCAAGTGGATACAAATTTGGAATAATATCTATATCTATATATAGATATATTAAGTATTTATGTATCTATTATTTTTCATCCTTCCATTGAAGAAGCCAAAGCAAATGCCAAAGGTTTCCCTTTTTTGTTTTTTATCATTTTTAAATACATTGACCTTTTTGGTTTTGTTTGCATTTTTTTTAATTCCACTCTACCTACATTTTTATGATCTTTGCTACTTTGCTTCAAGTGCCACTACCAAAGAACTTTCCTTAAACTGCAATTCTAATAAATTCAGAAACAATCAGAGCCAGGAATGTTTTCATTGTCACTCTGAAGAAGTCTTTTTTTGAAATATTCCTTTTGTACTGATCTGATAGTCTTATAAACTGCAGTTGCATTTGGCCTGTTTTTTGGCTCATAGTCCAGCATATCTAGAATCAATTCTTTAATGGCTCTTTGGCAGCCTTTCTCCCAACCTTTAACAAGTTTTGCTGCACTTTTAACTTGTCCAGATGCCATCATTTGTCCAACACTAAGTTTAGCTAAACCAGTATTGGTAAATGCCCCATAATACCTCTTGCCAGCAACCACTATGTATTGCCTTTGCACAATGCTATACAGAATTATACCAAGTGAAAATATATCAGCTTTTTCTGTATAATTTTGTGAAAAGACTTCTGGTGCAATCCAGAAGGGGCTTCCAGCCAAAGATCCCATGTGACTCTCAAATGGTGCTCCTGAAGTATTAATATAACCATCAAATGTTCTTGCAAGACCAAAATCTGCAACCTTAATATCCATCTCATTTGATAAGAGAATATTATCTGGCTTGAGATCACGATGCACAATACTGTTTTCATGTAAATAGTTAATAGCATCTGCAACCTGCACCATCCATGTTAAGTCAAGCTCATCTGATGTTGAAATATTCAATCTTTCATTTAGTGTTCCACTACCACAATACTCCATCAGAATGTATATTTTCGGCACTGACCTTGAGTCTAACTGAAAATCAGTGGCGTAAATTTTGACTATATTTGGGTGCCTTAGAGACAGGAGACATCGTATTTCTTGCACTGCAGACTTGTGGTGTTGTTTTCTATCAGATGTTACGATTTTCAATGCATAAATTCGTCCATTTTGACCGCAAACTTTGCGGACGACGCCAAAAGAACCACTTCCTAGCTCACTGAGAATACTGAAATCGTCAACACTTCCATCTTCCAGAGTTAAAATCAGTCGGTTGCTTTCCATTTTTGGAAGAACGATTTGAATGTATTTGCGATATGAGATAAATTCTTGCTATGTGGGTTTCGTGACAAAGGGAAATCCCCACGAAGGCCATGAAACACGGAAGTTCTCAAGACCTATAAAATACACGAAAGTGTGATTTTAGAACAACTATGGCGTGAAACTCTCACACAAAGATACTGCGAATCCTACGATAATTTTTTTAAAGTCGCCAATTTTACTATAAATCATTTGCTTTAAAAACATCCAGTGGCGTGGTGACTCAAAGTTTGCTAGGGGGCACCAATCTTTTTTGGCGCCCCCTAGATAATTTATGCCCATGGTACAACCCTATCAGGGCCACCGAAACCTAATTGAAAGTGGGAGGGGGTTCTATTTAACGTGTTTCAGGGGTTTTCATGAAGGGCACAGGGCACACTATGGCTGGTGGCAAGAACAATTTTGAAAGTATAAACATTCTAGAACCACCTGTCGATCAACTTTAGCCAATCAATAAGCGTGTGAGTGGAGTCACACACAGTCACTTATTGGTCAATTCTTGATTGAAAGGCTTAAGCCCCTTAGAAGTCTTCTGGGAAATAAAAAGCTTTACGGTATTTCCTCTTTGAGTTAATTGATGGCTTAATGCCCTTTAATCAATATATGCATGGTAGTTTCTTTGGAGCTAGCAAGAACGTATTTGTAGGAAGACGAAAAGTGCAATAGTACGAGCAGGCTTACTTGGTTAATTCCTCCTCAACTTTCATTAATTTTTTGTTGCTTGTCCTGGCTTACTTGCCCACATAATATCCATAGTTATGGAAACAATTGAAATGACATAGTATAAAGCAATTAAAGGTTATATATTTCTCACTTTGTCACCCAAACTATGTCTTTCTAATTTCTCAAAAATTAACTGGTAAGCTGTTTTAACAGATCTTATAAAAACAAGTATAAAAAGTGCAAATCCTCAGCAAACTAGCATTACTGTCTATTTTGATCAAACTCGCCTAATGCGTGTTGTTAATCGTGATAGATTTAGATAGATTTGAAATCATTGTTTTTTATTTAAACCAACATTTGTTAATGTTAATGGCTCCTATTACTTTGTAATAATGACAGATATTGCGTTATCATTAATAAAATTGAATAAAGATCCTACAGATGAATTGAATTGAAGTTAAATGGTCCAAGTATTGTTCCTTGTTTTATTCTTGTTAAGGATTAATCCAGAAGCTGTAATGTCCTTTAGCTTTGACTTTTTGCTTTCTGTTAGACAGATAGTGTTGAGTCTTGTATAAGTAAAGGAAAGTTCCTTGCTCCTCCATAAGCATATCGTTGATTTTTTTCACGACTAAGACTAAGTTTAGAATTTTAAAAACATATGCCAAATTAACTGAATATTTTTTTTAAATTTCCATTTAAGGTTGGCAAGGATATTTTCGCTCGAAGAAAAGTATGGAAAGCTATTCTTAATAACAACCGTTAATTAACTCTATCTTTTTCTGGTATTCTTTGCTGTATAACATCCAAATCAAAGGGCAAAAATTGATATGACATAGTTTAAAAGAATTTAAAATTAGCTATTTTTCTTGTTATCCATATATCTCGTTAATCTATTTAAAGGAATTAATCGTTTGCTATTTTTTACAGATTTTATCGACATCAGTATTTTTTTAAGCTTCGTCAATCTAAATTATAGCAAAGCTGTAAGGTACCTATGTTCATTTTACTGAGGTCATAGAAAATATAGCCTGCGTGCAGACTTTATTTTGACTTTATTTTCAGTTGCGAAGGAGAACCAATACGGAACTTGTCTCTCCTTCGTCCTTGCTCTCCTTCGCAACGGAAAGTAAAGTTTGCACGCAGGCTAAGAAAATATCGTTAAGAAGAATATTGAAGAATAGAGAAAACCAAGTATTGATCCCTGTGGTGCAACTTGCCAAGGTTCACCTAAAGTGACCTAGTGCTCTTTTATTTTTAGTTTTGATTTATTTAGACAAATAGTTTTTTATAAGTAGACGAGAAGTAACTTTTACTCTATAGGCACGTATTCTAGCTACAAAAGATAGAAAATCAAAGGCTTTCAATAAATCTGTAAGAACCCTATCAATATGTTTATTCTTCTATTTTCCACCCTCCTGTCTCTAAACGATATCCAGGTCTCTAAACGTTTTGAATAAATTGATGATGCAAACAACATTATTTCTCTATCTCTTCGATCTTGAAATAGTTAATTAAACAATCTTTTGGTGGTACAAAACTTGAAACTGGCTTTGAAAAAAAATCATTTTCAAGTAGTTTATGTTGATTCTTTTCCGCTCATTCCGCATCTTCTAATTGTAGTTAATTGAGTTTTATATGTTGATTGTAAATTGCCACAGGGTTGCTATGCATTTCCGTGCTCCCTGTGGTATCCTCTGGCAAACTTGTTTATGTTTTGCAACGATTTTAAGAGAATTTGATAAAAACGAGAAAGAGAATCCATTTGAAGTAGTCCTGTTTTAACAATAATGATAGTACCTTGATTTTCTTCTAACTTTTTGTGCATTCATGTTTATACCCCGGAAATGAAATGATATTTTTATGTTGTTTACATTTTTGCCAGCATATAAAGCTATGGAGCCAACAAGCACTCACTTGGTTGGTGAAATCCTGTAAAGAGTCGTTGTTGAAGCGCTACTCGTGGACCTTTTATGATTACTTATCAAATAATGAAATTATGAAATGGCAAAAATTGACTGAGTGGCTCTGGCCCCTCAATCAGCTTTCTCGACGGAAAATTTGGGCTTTTCGTCGAATCATGGACACATTTTTTGAATGACAAATATCTAAATTTTTACTGTGTAGTTTTTTTATTTCATAACTTTTGAAGAGTTTTTTGGCGGTACGAACTCTGAAAAAGCAAACATTTTACAACATATTGGTATACAAAATACATTTTATAACATACAAAAAAGCCTTTTCGTCTCACACTCCTCATAGCATTAAACGTCAGAATGAGATTCCGAAAGAACACCCAGTTGTGGATCGAAATAGGCCAATTCGAAAAACGCAAGCACAAGACCGGTATAGTTGACCAATCAGTCCCGCGTGCCTAAAGAAAAATTACCACTGGAGTCCAAAAGAGAAAACGAACTCCTTCTGTCAGACGAAAAAAATGTTTGCTATTTTCAAAGCAATTGTCATAACTTTTCTTTTTAATAAATGAAATCTGGAATTTTTAAAACTTAAAAAAATTTTTATTCAAAAATAGAGTGTAAATAAGTTTAAATGAAATCGTAGGCCTGTGCCCAAATTTCCGTCACTGAATTTATGTTTGTGAAAATGAGTGATTATATTTCCAGTATAAGTGCATTAAGGCAGCTGATACCAAACTATATGAACCTTGCATACAGAAAATTTTTTTTGTCAATAGATAGACCACAGAAGATACAAAATATGTCACCTAAAGGGTACATTTTTAACTTCATTTACAAAAACATCATCAAGACGCTCCGAATTAAAGGGTTGACGGCAAATCGATCAAGTTTTTATCTCACTTTGTGAATAAGCTTTGTATTTAAAACGCAGGGGGGGGGGGGCGGTCTTCCATAGAAGATGTACTTAGGGATCTGCCCTGAGCATGGGTATACTTTTTCGAGTTTCTAGCCAAGGGTATGCCTTTTTAAAATTGTGGTCCAGCTGAGGTCTTGCCAAGTAAGAGTATCATTTTAAAAATCAGGAATTTCATTTTGGCAATCAATTTTTTCATAAAAAAAACTAGTAAATGAAACCAATCGACTTTTGACAATTTCCGATTTCAAATGAGATGTCTACTAATTTGATTGGCTTGTAAATGAATCTAGCAATAGGTATTGTTTTTTTGTAGAAATTTGTCTAGCCAAGAGTAACATTTCTCGTGAAAATTAGTCTAGCCAACGGTACCAATTTGAATATGCTCGCGACAGACCCCTACCCGAAATAAAAAAGACCTACGCTGAAGCGAAAAAGCTAGCACTTGCACTGCTTACACCCTATTAAATTAAGAACAAATTTAGAACAATCCAGCCTCAGATTTTCAAAAAAACTATGAAAAGTCAGCCTGAGCTTAAATTTACTTGTTCTTATAAAGAAAGAGTGTATAATAGCCTGCAGTGAGTACAAACTAGCGAAGACATAAACAATGACTTAACTTTCTTATCTAAGATTAGAACAAGACTACCAAAAAATTATCTTTTAAGTCCTGCCACTTTTTGTGGCCTTTTGTGGTTCCTCTAACTGAATAAAAAAGCAACCCCATTTTCAAGATTCTATGTCCCAGAATTCCAGTTTTCAGACCCCTCTTCCTCAGAGTTTTTCGAAATTCGCATGATATATGTTTGTCAAACTTGTTTGACCAACTGACTAAGTCCGCCGGGACCAGGCTACACCCCTGATAACTTGCAAAATTTGGTCTTACGCATGCAGAACGTAGTTTTTCGCATGCAGAATGTAGCCTCCCGGAATTTTGTTATACCAATTTCTGTACATGTACACACCCCTCTCGAGGCCCGACGACCTTCCGTTACAACGTCCAAACACCGGAAACATTTACATGTTGCCGCCCTGAGATGCACGCTGAGATGTTGTCACCTGCCAATCACGATGCCAAGAGAACACAAGTGAAATTAGAAGATACTAAAAACATGATTCCTTTATCTACGCGATCGGAAGGTGACTTCTACAGCCGAGTTATTGCTCCACAATGGGCAAAAATGGCTTTTCATTTACAAACCATCTCCCTTATATTAGGTAAGTGATTTGATTGCATTCTCCTGGACCTTTCTACCACTGTTTTTGCATACGGAGTTAGGCCGGTAATTGTGACCCCGCGTTTGGAGGGACTTTACCCAGGTGCAGCTTCGAGTCCTGAAACAGCTAATGTTCGCTAGGTACAATAAGAATTTATTCTTCTTTGCAGGCATGTGCCTTAGGTTTTTCTCTAATGGTGCATTATGCTTTCGTGTTCTGCATATTTGCTCTGTTGGTCGTTCTTTTCAGAACTATTGCGAAAGAAACGGGTTAGATTCGCGGGTCTCAACTTACAGTAGCCGTATTTGCGCTGTACATACGCTGTAACGCTTGCTAATACCTTGATCCATACCTACAAAGAACCGCGTATATATTGCAGTCTTTGTATTTTAGTGCAAATTTCATGTTATATGCATGATAAATTCCAGAGTATAAAATACCTCCCATCCCATTCCAACGTTTTGAAATCTACGTTTTGTGACTGCCGCATTGTCCTGCAATTTTAGCATCGAGAGTTTCAGTTCGTCAACTTTAGGCAGTCTGCAGGTAACTGTGTTGGCATTTATCGCGATTTGTTTGTTAACATGACGCAAGGATAACATTCACGATTCGTGTTCTCTACAGGTGTTAAGTTTGTGCTTGGAAATCACAGTCAAAGCATGGTTACTTTCGGTTCAGTAAAGCACACTGGCAGCCTCTTGTAATGGTAGTGTGCAGCCACCTAGTTTTATTTATACAATCACCGATCTTTCAGCGCAGGTTGTGTTCATCAGGATGTGCCTTCTATAACTATGGTCCCTTGAGTTTCATCTAGGAAATTTGAGACGTTTTTAAAAATAGTAACTGAGGAGCCAGCACTTGTACAGAACAAAATGTCATACATCACACATTACAATCCAATCGAACATCTTTATACTAAAATCTCTTATGAAGCTTCAAATTATACAAGAGGATAACTACATGCATTGCATAAAAATGAACAGTTGCTTTTACGACTATGCCAGCTCTGGTGACATCATAATCCTAATAAAGCTAGAGAGGTGGTTTTCGTGTAGCACCCTACTTACTCTAATGTTTTCCTGTACATCATACCGTACCATTTTTCTAGCAATTTTAAATAGACTTTGAATATGCCTTTTCCTCCCTCAAAATCTCAACATAAACCATACCAGTTCTCAAAACAGAACCAAAATGCCACTCATTGGGTATGAATTTTCTCTAATTTGGTGACAAGATCCCTATGATTGAAGAATAATCAAAGAGCAGATATCTAATGATATAAGAGCTTATGGGCTCAGCCACCACCCACCCCCCACCCCCCCAAAAAAAACCAAAAAAAGTCGATTTTGAAATATAACGGCGAGAGGACCTCCTGTTCACGCTATATCATTTTATCCCTGTTGACCATGACTTCTAGTCCTTTATTCCATACAAAAGACATTAATGACTTATCCAGACCTTAACACGCTTTCGCAAGGACTTTTTGCTATGCAGCTGAGCGAACCTATCTGCTTTTGATACTTGATTGAGACTATTTTGAGCCCTGCTGGCTTCAGGTTGCCGCTGCCCCACAAGGGTTTGCCTTTGTCTGCGGCAGAAGTGAAAATGAAAGCATTATTCCAATATTAGTGAGAAAAGATCGCGTAATGAACTAGAATGTCCATCATCCACTCTCAAGCTTCCTGGTTCCAGTCTTCCTTCAAGAGCCTACTTCACGAGCCAAGGCGCTGAAAAAGATAGCTTTGGTTTCGTACCCAATTAAGAACGCGACTCCTGATTGCTTGCTAATAAAGCTTTCGTTTTCTCTTATGGAATTTCTACTCCTTACTCACTGTGTAGGACATTCTTTTTTCCCTCGGCCATTGCAGATTGGGTTGCACATTTCATGTTACAACATGGTACTAGCTATACCACAATTCTTTGCGGGGATGAACTCCAAAGCGTTGGCCAAAGGATCGAGCGATAGACCATACCTTGGTGCTCATTCCAAGCGCTTCTTTCACGGTCTAAGTGTGGTTTAAATTTCGTTTCTAACTGGATGACATCACGAAAGGTTTTTTAAAATAACAGTTTTGTTAGCTTCATCTAAAATTTGTTAGCAGCTCGTTAGGCAACTCCTCTTCCAATCACAGCTCTTTCTATAGGGCAACGGGCACTTGTCAGCATACAGTTGAGATATGACAGTTTTTATCAGATAGGCGAGCTATAGTTTAAAGACGTACCACCAGGTAACAGCATTCTGTTAGCCTTTCTCCCGACAACCGAAAAATTCTTTTAAACGGCCAAGCAACTTACACGAGTACCTGCATTCATAAGAATTTGAAGTCGAAAAACAACAAATTTCAATGTTTAGAATTAGTAGTTTATACATCGACTTATTTTCCATGCATTTGTTCAGGGTCCAGAGCCTGTCCACCTTTTCTCTGGGCAATATCTCTAGGCTCTGAAAACCTTGCTCAGAAAGCAATTAAAACAAGGCGTAGTTTGGGTGTGACACGGCTTTGCAGGACTGAAGAATTTTTGGAAAGGCCATTTCATAACTTGACAAGAGTATAAAAAGAAAAAGGAATTTACCCTTGCGGCTGAACTTTTCTTTTCCTGACAGCGTTGAGAACAGACCATAGATGATTTTACTTCATTTCCAGTACTAACAAATTTTCAACCAGAAGATACAAGTAAAATTTGAAAAAGGCAATCAAGGCAAAATTTTGTCTGGAGGAAGAATGAGGCGTCCTCTTCTTCAGTCGTCATGTGCTGCATTGTTCGCTGGGATTTGCATTCTCTTTTTTATAAGAACACAAGGACTTTATTCTCAAAAATATAAGAACAAGATAAGAATCTGCTCAGCCTTAAAGGGAAAATTATGAGAAAAAGCAATTTGTTTCTTAAAAATTTTTTAGTATATGGTAGGAAACTAGAGTAGATTTGTTCAGTATATTTGAATGTATGCTAGAAATGTCATGGAATTTTGTTGTATTCCAAAAAGGAAGAGCATTTAGTCTCGGCAAAAATTGTCGGCGTCTCATGAAAAAAAAATTGGTTGAGATTGTCTTATTTTTTTAAACCGATCTAAACGCCAGATCATAGGTTTAAGAAGACGATAGAATTAATACACCTGTTTATAAGAACCAGTGAATTCATGTTCAGGCTGGCTGTTCCTAATTTTTTCGAAAATCTGAGGCTGGATTGTTCATTGTTCTTAATTTCTTCTTAATCTAATAGGGTGTAAGCAGTGCGAGTGCTAGCTTTTTCGCTCTAGGGTTGTGTTCAGGCCTCATTTGCCAAGACAGTGAGTGGGACAGCCTTAATTTGCTGACAAATTTGAATATTCACCGAAAAAGCACCCACACATGGCTAAAATTCATCGTTTTTTAAATAAAACGTTTTTCAAATTTGCATTTTACAGTAGCTCAGCCTCAGCTTGTTAATTTGTTTATAACTTTTGACCAGTTTCGAGGCTCGCGTTCTTATAAAATTGTTCTTATAAAAAATAGTGTAGTGAAACAAATACCGGAAGGTAGAGACGAAATTGCTGCTCTGGTTTAGCTGAACACTAGCTGTCTTTGACTGCAGGTTTTAGGTAAGTGGAGAATGATGCACTTCGCAACACGAAGCATCTCTGTGGCTGTAAAACTATTCCAGAAAGCGGGCTGGAAACAAAATGGAAAATAAATATTAAGAATCAATAAGGAATATATAATGGAAATATTGGCATAAAATATAAATAAAGATCTTTTTTTCCAGTCTGCAGGCGAATGGGGGCTCGTATCAAGAAGCAAGGTGACCGTGCAAGAGCACCCACTGCCTTAAACCATGATCGCCGTCAAACCTTTACACAATGCTAGCCTTTCTCTTTGCTGCTTCCTAGTTTTTATCTTGAACAAAATATGCAAAATATTCGGAAAAATCTGCTTGATTTACTTTAGGGCCGTAGCGAGAGAAATAATAATTGGAGACAAAATCGGGGATCTAAAGTATCGACAAAAACAAATGGTATGGCCGCTACGGCCTGAAGTAATCCTTATGGTATACATATATAAAATATATGTAACAGCTTTTTGTACCGGAAATGTCATTTTTTGAACACACCGCATTCTTTCTTGGCTTTCGGCTATGCAGGACTGGAGATATAAACCAGATAAAACATGCTTTTGGGTTGTCAGGGAATTCAGAATTCTTGTCATCAACAGCAGATGTTTCAATGCTCTTGAAGTACTTTGTTGTAATACCGAATGGTCGGCTCTGTTTTACTTTCCTTGTTAACATTATCAATTAACCAGCATAATGTTAACATTCAAATTGGTACAACTTTTCCCATGACTGTATCCTGTCAGATGTGAACTAGGGTATAAGCAATCTTTTAAGAAGCATTTGCTTCCAAGCTCCGGTATGAAAAAGGGGTTAACCATCTTGCAAGAGAGGTTCATTTACGGTTAATTTAAGTAAAGTTTCATAGGCAGAACCCTTTAGATCAAAATTCGACTCAGGCATACTCAGGCATAACGGAGGAATACCTGCTCGACGAAGGAATACCTGCAGCAAAGTAGATAAAAGAAACAAAGCAAGGAACACCACAGTGCACAAAAACAAGCAAAGAATGGCAATATAGAGTGACATTTTTACGTTTCGTTTTGTCATAGAGATCTTTATGTTGAAGCCATGGCTAGCAGCCCCAAGAAAACATTTCGGTCACACAATCAAAGGCCGTGGGAGAGGTAAATAAAAACAAAAGGGACAAAAGTGCCACATCCAGATTTTTTGTTGTTTTTCAGAAGGGCTTTCATGTCTTAAGGGCATTGTCCAGCGGAATAGCTAAACATTTTTCTAACCAATCGTCTATTAGCATAGTAATTTACTTCGTTGCACAAGCTAAGAAGGTTCGTTGCTTTAATACTTAAGACTCTTACTTGTTTCTTAAAGACCTCCCCCTCTTCTCTCCTCCTCCCCCCCCCCCCCCCCCCCTCTAAGGGCTAGTGTGTGCTGTGAATCTTGCAGATTGCACTAACATCGTCTTAGGTTGCTTATTAAATATTCTTGTATCCCATGCAATATTTAGTAAAGCACATGTCTTTGTACAAAACAAGGATTTCACTAATATGTAAAACGGCTAGAGCATAAAATCTTAAACCTGGTAAAGCCGACCTGTCGCTTCTTTTCGCAGTTAAACAGCGATGTAGGGCCACTGTGGAAACAAACTTGCATAAGTACCTTTCGGATATACCTTGTCATAAAAGAGGTTTTAGCACGCTCGCACCTCCTTAATACCCATCTCCCGTAGATATTCTTAGACAGACTATATGATATTATCGCCATTCTTCAACAGTATGTTCTTTGGTCTTATTTGAGTGAATTTCTTCATAGCATTCTAAGTTTTTTGTATCCAAAAACAAAATCGTTTGAAATTCTTTGACTGGGCGGCAAAATTGCTAGTTAACTGGTAAAATTGACTTGACATTGTATGCCACTTGGTTGGGGAGACGAATATTCTTTATTGGTGTTGGGGAGACTATTTCTCTGAATGACAGCGTCTTACTGATTTCCATAATTGCGCATGCGCGATGATTGCATAGACGTGGGATGGCTCAGTCAAATCTAGACTTAATAGACAGTTGAAAATGTAAGGCCAAAACAGCCTTATGCCATTGAAGAAATTTTCTGGTATACCGAGATCTAAAATTTTTGTCGTTTTTCCAGTTTCAGTTTTGAATCTTACAACAGCTACACGTTTAAAGCAATGAAGTTCATGTCCGCTGTAAGGTTTCAGAAGCCCGGGGGCAAAACTCAAACAGGCCCTTTAGATAAACTTAAATTACATTTCATAATGTATCTTTCAGTTATTTATAGGCATAGTTTTGTTACATTTGATTAATTCTATTTTCGTGGCGGGGGTGCAATTTGCCCCCTTGGCCCCTCTCGGCGGCCCTGATAAGGTTGCATGTCCAGCAAGCAGCCGAATGCTTGAGTCAATTTTGCAAATTAAAGGAGAAGCGAAAAAGCTGTATGCCCAGGGCTACACTGTCATATCGTGTGATGTGCACAAAATTTCTCATTGCTGATTTACTGTCACTTCGCCTCTTGGTTTGTCGAAACCCATTTAGAAGTATTCAAACATACCATACCTCAGGTACTATTGATCCGAATCTTGCCCTGGTCGTCCAGAACTTTATTTTATGACAAAATTGAAACACAACACCAGCAGAGTTCAGGCAAATGGTGCAATGGCTTTTTGGCTGCATTTTTGTGCTTGGTTGTAACCCTATCACAGCTTCTTTCTCGTTTCATTATAAGAATTGCGAAAATTCTTTTTCAGTGAAATTTCTCATTGTGTGAATGAAGAAAAGGTCACTGTAGCAGGCTGCTCGACGGGCTCCAAGGAGTTCTTGCGGCGAAATATCGATAAAAATGTAGCAAATATGAAACACCGCAATACGCCGAGAATAAACAACAATAAATAAACGTAAATCAGTAAAGGCTAATATTTCGCCCCGGCATTTTTGCTCTGATGAAGCCCCGTATGCCGGGGCGAAATATTAGCCTTTACTGATTTACGTGTATTTACTGTTGTTTATTCTCGGCGTATTGCGGTGTTTCATATTTGCTACAAATTTCTCACTGCCTAATCAAAATACTTCGCAGCATACTCGAATGCTGTTCCCTCAAGGTTAATTTGTGCAATTGTCGTTTTTTTGTCTTCTTTTTCTCAAAACTTCACTATCTTCGTCATTATTCAAATCAGATTGTTAACATTTTTAAGTCTTTATTTAAAGAGTTCTTTGGCTAATGCTGGATGAAACCTGGCTTATCTTATCTTCAATTGTTCTGTTGCCCTTTGACTCATTGTGGCCAGTGGTCTTTAATTCTGGATGCTAAGAAAAAAGACAGTTGCGCAATGATCCTGAATTGTCTGATTGGGTTGATTTTGATGAGGCTACTAGATTGAAAACTTCGCAAGAATAACCGAGATTTTGCAGACAATTTTCAATTTTTAGCATAGCTTATCCTCCCACCTTTTCAGTCAATCACGAAGAAACGATAACTACAAAGCAAAATTTTTATAGGAAAAGGACGTCTATTATTGAGTTTTGGGTGAATTTTACAGGTTCTGCAATGATTTTGCTGAAAATTAAAGATCATCCCAGAAGCAGCCCAGTTTCTCTAGCATTTCCTGGCCGTTCAAGCCAGAGATTTTATTGTGTGATTTCAGTATATGAAATGTTCCTGGTACAAAGGGACATCCCTGGATCTTTTCTTGCAATCACAGCAGAGCTCTTGTTACGCCGAGAACTGAAATGAATCTAGTGATTATCTGTTATGTAATCTTAGCATGTGAGGAGATTCAAATTGCATACACGTTTCAACTTGGAAACGCGAGAAACCATTTTTTCCCATGTAATGTTTTCAAGAGATAAACTGCAGTGCGACACCAGGACCTTCTATTTAACGAATGATATCGTATTCCCTGACCATGGAATCTGTGCGGTTTCAATTATTTTAATTTCAAGGAATTAATGGAGGGAAACATTTTTGAGTTGATTTTGTAGAGAGCAGGAGGGTCAGTAATGTCCCTTTTCCCTTATACGCTGATTATAGCCAAAAGGCATGTATTTAACATGTCGCAAAAAGCCTTCAAAACACGGGTGCGTGTATTGTCAATTCTCAAAACAAAGCTGTTATCCTTGAAGCAGTTTCAATGTTCACAGAGCATCCTCCCTTTTTGCGAGATGCTGCCAAATGTTTCTCAATAGAGAAACTGTTTGTACTTATAAAAGAGTGAGTCTCTATGACGCTGTAGCTGTCACACGCCGTTCAAGCTATATGCGCAGAACGATTTTGGCGCCTAGGAAAGCAGGAGCTATGTAATAATAATTACAACCACAATCAAAAATCGGAATAATCATCACCATCATTAATCCTTAATCATTGTTATTATCAATCATCGCCAACAGAGTTTTCAGAGGTTGTGAAATTCGACGTAGAATTTTCGTAGGGATATTAGAGTTTCTAAACAGCACTGTATCGTTACTAAGGAAAAGGTATTCATCCTGCAACTGATAGTTTTTGAATCAGTTCAAACACAGAAAGAGGGCCAAGTGCTATGATATTCAAAACTTCAGGACTTCTGTTATAAACCATCAGACATCTTTTATATGATGCCATTTCACGGCAATGCACCACACCACACTTGGATCCGTATCTCGAGAACGGTTTTGCAGAATATAATATCGCTAAACTAACAAGTGTTTATTGTCATTTTAGGAATATTCATCATAAATGTTAAAAGTGGAGTTGTAGATCAGAAAGGAAAGGGTAATTTAGCAGGTGATGATGGGAAGAGCTGCTACAGGTTTTCCAGCTCTCTTGCCGAAGACCCTGATGTGATAGTAGGTTGGACAGCAAGATGGAAAAATCAATGTCCAGAAGGTTTGCTACTAATTTTAGCTCCACGTCTTTTTATAACCTGTTTGGTTTTCTTTTTATAATGCACAAAGGTTCAACTTATTTCTTAATGTTTGCACTGATTTAAGAATACACTCATTTTTTATAAGAGGCTGGCTATAAGAAACGAGTACTGAACAGTCGGAAAAAAGTAAGAAACTTCAGTACTCGAAGCAAAAAATTAAAAAATCGTGATAAAACTGAGAAAAACGAAACTTTGTAAAATACAAGCACATAATTGCCCTATTGGCCTAGAACTTGAGAAACAAAGGATAAAAATATACTTGCAACATCTAAATATAGCATCAGAACGGAAGCGAATATCTTGACTTGATAAAAAGGGTCACGAACATTCCATACGACATTATGGCATTATAATTAAGAAACTCTTAAGAAACAACGAGTATTGAAATTTCAAACATTAAGAAAGTGGAGAACTCAACATCGACCTTTGTTTCTTGTAAAAAATGAGTGTAGCACAGGACACAATGTTCATAAGGATCAACGCCATGAAAAGCTCCCATTGTCCTGAAATGAGGGGGCTGCAGACTCCCAAGATTTGAAAGGCGGGTCATAGACACTGATAAGTTAAGACATTGATCTCTACAATTTTTGAGCAGATCTTGTAATCCAAGCAGAAACATGATTTCTTGTTCACTTGAAAACTACCAGCTCAAAAGATTAATGTTTAAAGCAAGATCAATCTCATCTTTTTGGCAGGTAGTTATCATATAGCAAGGTTTTGTTTCAAATGTTCTCATCTTTCTAGAAAGGTGATATGGTTTTCTACCAGTTCTTTTGCAGAGACTAGGCCAGATGAAATTAGAGGCCCTTCTGCGTAATTCTTGCCTTACACAATGGAAGAGCACTGATATAGCTACTATCACCATTGTATTTTGGTGGAACTCTACTCAAACGATCTGTTGGTTGTGTTTTTTCAGGATTTGACTTGAACGTTTAGAGGTTGTTAGAAGCAAAGCATCAAACTTAAACTAGGCCCTGACATATTCCTGTAGGCCCAGTCATATTTGCCTACTGAGAAACTTTTCTTGAGGAAATGACATGATATAGAGCTTTCCAAAACCTGGCTGAAAATCTCATATTAGGCTATGCTTGTTTGTTATTTGCAGCAGTTGAGTTTACTTTTGAATCTATTATCTCTATCTTTTTACATTACCGCACATTCTACGTAATTAACAATTCGCGATGCTGTTTTCTTTATGGCAGGCACTGTAGCTGTTGGTTTGTGGGCACCAGATTTAAACAGAACGGTGCAAGATATGAAATGCTGCAAAGCTTCTGTCGATCAGGTTTTATCAGAGATGATGTTTGATTTCAGCACAAAACAAAACGGACCAAGTGGCGTTAATGAGACATGGAGGGCGCAGTGTTCTGATAATCACGTTTTGACTGGTATGATCCTATAAAGCATCTTTTCTTTGAAAGTGTGAGTGAGAATACGCGTTTTGCTGCGGGGACTAAGAAAAACCCTGCTTGACTGATTGGGGAAAGTGGCTTTTGCAACACGACATAGTCAATTACCATCTAACTTCATACCCTTAAAACATCCCCGCCAGCAATATCCCTTCCCGCTTTGCCATATTATCCAACTAAACTTTTTAAAGGACAGTGAGATCTTCACCGCCTTTTTCTGCAGTTTCCAACGAATAGTGAAATTAGTTTTTTAACGCTTTGAAAACGGTGGTTTTCCTTGGCTATATTTTTACATAAAATTGCAAGAGAACGTGCAAAACTATTTTAATGCTCTTCTGAAACATATACCAGATTTCCATCTCATTTTATTGGATCCAAACTTGCGATCACATTGCAAAGGTTTAGTCTATTTAATTACAAGGTTATACTCTGTGTATGATTGTCAAACAAGAAATGATACACGTACGGTTTTGGTAACATGTGAAACAGTATCCCGCAATAAGATACATGGGGCTCAACTGTTGTATGCTAATTTTTGCGCGGTAAGGCGTACACGTGACAGAATAATGGTTGATATGAACAAGACACTGTTTAAAAGTGGTCGGGTCTTGTGATAGATTGCAATTCGCCCAGTCGAATGATCCCGTCCAGTAGAACAAAAACGACTGCATCACAATCTCACAGTGGCCTAAAACGATGCAATAGAGACATTACACTCAAAATCATTACGAACAAAATCATTGTTTTGGAGCCGAAATTCTGGCCTAGCCACCAGAACTGTTCATTGCTAAACTAATCTTGTGCGAAATACCCACACACTTTCCGTGTTAGTGAAAAAGTTTGGGTGTCTTTTAAGCTTTAATGAAAGTGTAAAATAAAGTCGTAATTTGAAAACCCTTGCTATCGTTATCTTGAAAACCTAGAATGTTATAATATTGGGTGCCAGCCCCCCATCTCCACTACAGCCCTAAAGTCCTTCACCAAGCTACCACGGCCCAATCAAAACTAAAAACTATCAACAAATCACGTCGAGCGGGTTATATAGAGTACCGAAGTGTGACATCGTCAAAAGTCTTTTTGATGGATTTCTTAAATTTGACTAAATGATCTGAAAGAACGGCATAAAATACCTCTCATTAGGCAAAATCTTTTAGATATGTTCAAAAATTGGGCAAGATATGGCCAGTAAAAGACTGATTGCTACGATTCGCTGTTATTCTGGCCTGGTTCATAAAGTTATGAACCAAGACCAAATTACAGAGGATTGATGAGGCAAGAGCCTGTGCTCATGTGGCCATACCTCTGCCGGTTCGTAATACCTTATACTGATTTTGCATATGATGTGGTACTTAATGATGCTCTTTCAGGTTATGGGATCGATATTAAAAATTCCTAAAATTAGATTTAAGTGACGTCATCACATCAGTGCTCTATTGTTTTTTACAAGAATCATACGATCACGTTTGCTTGCATTTCTTTTGGCGAAAACGGATGTCACGGAATATGTCTTTTTGCTTTGATTTTCTCCTGGATCTGTTTGCAAACCTGCAAAAAGGGTTAGTTAATATAACGTCTGTCCCCGGCACATTGACGTTGGTACCACTTCTATCGCTCGCTAAACTTTTGCTACCAAAGACGATCCTCCTGCACAGCAGTCTCCTGCACAGCAGTCTCCTGCACAGCAGCCTTTTTCTTTCGCGGCACTTCTATACACCGAATTGCGGCTCTCGTCTCTGCCCTATCTATATGTAAGCGATATGTAATTATTTGTTAGTGATATTAAATAGTTTCTATGCTGGAAAATGTTATGGGGAATTTATCACTCTATATCTCATTTATGCTAGTATCTACGCTTGAGGTATTAAATGTAATTTTTCTCTCGCAATGAGTTTTGCATATTACTTCATGCAATGCAAAGCTTTGAAACATGTCTTAATCTAATGACTTTGAGTAGCGACAAAGGCAGTCTAAAATAAGATGAAAAGGCCATTTTGAATTCTTTCAGGTATTAAGATAGTTAAGGATAGACAGCATGACCAACGCATTGCTGGAATGAAGTGCTCTGCTCTGATTGATCATGGCATCGATTACAAGAATTGCAAAAGATTTGACTTATCAAAGCAACAAGGTGGAACAAGAGATCCTGGAATGGTCTGGTCACAAGAATGCCCGGAGGGTTGGGCTATTGTTGGATTGTATGGGTATCGTGGATTTTCGGTCATTAAATACGGAAAATGTTGCAGAATTGAAGGTAACTATATCCGTTTTCCTTATGTCTTTTGTCTATCGTGGTACCTTATAAGGTCATGTGATTTTATTTTACGTTTACTTTGAAGACATAAATGACATGTGAAGAAGACAAGGTAGGACATGATAGTGCACGAGGCATCAAGTTTCCACTTAGCGTTTTATAATTAAGATAAGGCATCTATTCTGACTGCTGTTAATGTATGTCAGCCAAGTTAGTTTGAAATTTGCTGACGTCTACAGATATATACCTATACTGCAAAACATTTCCTTAAATAATTACGATAATTTCAGATCTCAAAGAACATCAACCCCCAATATTTGCAAAATCAGAACTTCTGCGCTGTACTAGTCTTCTAATGAATCGTTCTCCTAGGAGTAATGCTTGATAGAAATTTGTTTCTTTTAAACAGAAATTCCTTCTCTGGACGAACTGCCAGTGTCGTGCAATGTGGATCCAAAAGATATGTGTGGCTGGTCTTTATCAAAGAATTCATCCATACCATGGGAGTTCAAGAAGACGTCTGCTACTGGTATGCCAGCTCAGCTTCTTTATGCATTAGCCAGGGGAAGGCGTCTCATTAAAATCAGATTCTTAAAGTTGATTGATAGATACCAAAGGGGCTTAGACCATCTGTCAACAAAACATTGGCCAATCATTAAGCATAATGCAACTCGCATGATTATTGATTGGCCAATGCTTGGCTCATTGACTTTAAACTTATGATGGCAGTCTAAATCTCTGAATGAGAGAATTTTACTTTCGTCACTATTATCACAGAGTGAACCGTTTGTCTGCCCAAGAGAAATTGGCCTAGATTTTGAAAGCATTCTTTTTTCAAAGAAATCCTTGAGTTTGGCTATAATCAAACACTTTTGAATTTACTGGGTTTTAAATTTCTTGCGACCTTGTTTATTATATTGTAAGGTCCATATGTAAATGTAATACATTATAATTTACAATTGAATAGAGACGTCTAATTAGAAATGCTTTTGTAACAGAAGTTTTTTTTCAAAAGAATTTAAGCTTTTATGGCCAGAGGAGAAGTCGGTTTTGTACTCTGCTGCTAGGGCCAATATTTGAACATTGTAGGAAGGCACTGTTTTTGGCAAGCCTGAATTTATCTATCTTTATATTTCAATTAAACTCTTTGCGAAAATTGCAATTAATATAAACAGATTAGATTCATATACACAGAGTTTCCATTTTCCTTTTATATATCAAGATCTTTTATAAGCAATTCTTCCTACTTGATAAATGCCGTCTTCACACTACAAGTTCTGAAATTCTTTTTGAATTTCCTGTCTTTCCCAGAATGCTTGCTAAATGTTGATATTTTGGGACACTGTTAATATGCTATAAATGCCGATGGTATAAATGCACTGTAGTCCTCTAAGCCTAACAGGTTCTTCAAGGGGTTGTTGCTATTAGTTCAAGGAGTCAAAGGGCCATTCATGGTTTTATGTTTAGCAAGTTTATTGTAAACTTAACATAAATAAAAGAATCTACGGAAAATCCTCAAGTTTAATTTTTAAATCTATGTCGATGTTTTCATCTAGAAACAGCTTCATTTTTGAAAACAGCTAAATTCTGTAAAATGGAACTGGCTGCATAATAGAGGGGGCACAATTTCAAACTAAGCAAAATTGGGGCTGGGGGTTTTTTGGCACTTAAAGGGGGATTGGCACTTGTTTTGTTAGAGGAAGTACGATAGTTTTTTTCTAGTTTTTTTGTAAAAAATCGTTTTGTACAAATATACATCATTTATTATCACAATCTCTACACATATGTTGAAACATTTATCCAGACCTGAATCTAATTGTTTTAAGGAAAACCTCGTCAAGTAATTGGAGGTATGCTTTCTTGATGTTGTTTGAAAGACATAGATGATTTGCAAGCGCCGCTCGAGTCGAAGACCTTTCAAAGGCCCAACCGGTTCGAGTTATGCAAAGTTCGCCATACTTGTGGTTTTTCTTTTGTGTTGAAAACCTCAACATAATGCCAGATGTCGTGTGATAAAAGGAAGATTTTTCTAACGTGAAATCGTCCACGTTGTCTTGCAGGCTATTCATTGATGTTAAAGCAAGGGTACGGTCAAGGAAGCGCCACAATTACAAGTCCGGCTTACGGATTTCCTGGAAACCAGATTTGCTTCCGGCTGAATTATAAGTTATTTTTGTATGCAGCGTTAAGAATATCTACAAAGTCGTACAACGCCCAGGACAAAGTGTCAGTTTTAAGAGAGGTCATGCTTATCAGTCAAAATGAGCACGCAGCCACGAACAAGGACATCAAAATTGATATTTCAAGCAACTTTCAGGTACGTACTTATATTTTCATAAGTCTTTGGATTTTGAAACACGTAGGATTTTTGAAAGGTGAAAATCACATTTTGAATATAAATAATAAGCAGATTTTTTATTGTATACTGTAACCTTGATGCGATGCACAGATGCGATGCATACTGAAGCACTTATCGTCCGACAATCTCCAGAGTATAAGCGTCGGATACTGACCGAATGTAAGTAAAAAATATACAAAAAATGTTTCAGTGTGCACATGTTTCCGCCATTTCGTGCCATCTTCGAATTTTGCGGCACTAAAACTTTATTAAAATTATAAATATGTACGTCAAGCAATCTACTTTTGTTAATCCTGTTTCAGGGCCCAGTTGAAACAGCGCTTTAAACTAGGGAGCGATTTTATAATCTTAACTTACATTGTTCACACTGATACCAGTCATGCTATTTTAAAATTCGACTTCTAGATTAAAACTGAGGAGGATTCAGTTTTTCGTTTTTTTTAAATTATCAGCGATTAAACATGAAAAGTGTCTCAAAAAAGAGTTTGCAGACAAATCTCCACTTATGTTTATGCCAGAGATATATTTAAGACACAATTTTTGATTTCATTGCAAAAGGCTAGCGACGAGCCACGATTACGTGCTCCTCTCGGAAAGAATTGGCAACCGCGGTACCAAATCAAAACTAAAAAATCTCGCAAATCTTCTGTGATTTCTTCTGTTCCAAAACGTGCTGCTTTGCGCCCACAAACAAATGAAAACCATTCAGCAGGTACATAACCATATCAAGTTTCTCTGCCTTATTAAAACGCGCTTTGCAAAAAAAATTTCCAAATTGTTCAAAATTTTTCTGATAATAAATGAAGGCATGAATTTTTCTATGTTCTGCAAGAGGGACTTTCAGCACTGCCTTAAATCTGTTATATATGTTACACAGAACTGTTCATTCAAGTTCAATGCGAGATTTTTTCTGATTTTTTAGTTAGATGATAAACTTAGACAGGAATAAGTCCGATTAGTGTTTTAGAACCAAATTTTTTTCAGGTTTGAAATGGCCTAGGTACTACGTCAATAACCTAGGAACTACGTCAATAAAATTACGTTTTAGACAAGAACCTAGGTACTACGTCAATAAAAAAGACACTCTAGTGTTTATAGAAAATGTTCTTGGACAAGCCCAAACTCGAAGATAAAGAAAAGCGCTATTATTCTAAAATACCAGTATTGGAGCACATAAAATTGTATAATCTAGGTCAAATAACGATAAAAAGAGGACACCTAGTGTTATGCTTAGGCGAAAAGCTCTAAAATTTGCCGGTTTTTTTATAGATCATAATCGAAGGTATCAGGTTGAAGATACCAGTGTCCAGTGCAATTATACAAAGCTTTAAGTTTGTAGACATGGAAGAGTGCCAAGGTAATCCTTCTCAACCTTACTTTTTGCATATAGACAAAAGTATTTGATTTGCCTATTGGCAAGATCTGGCTCAAAGATTTTGTCTCTATGATTGTGGTAATATGTTGCTATCTTTGTGTTAAATATCCACGACAAAATTTTGTCACGACGAAATTCTGAAAAGTTGTCTGAAATTCTTTTCGACGAAGTTTATCAACCAAAAATTTATCTGACGAACTTTTTTTGTTGCTAATATAAGTGGGCGTCTAGTTTTATTTTTTTGAACTCTTGTAGAGACACATTTAATAACAGAAAGAAACATGATATATTGACCCTAAGAAAATCATATAATCAAAGTCTTAATAATTTTTAATTTTCAGGTCTTACTAAATAGATTGAATTTTAGATACCGGAAAACCTCTAAGATTTTGTGTGTAAAACATCCTTCTTTTGTTAAAGTCTAGCATTATTACACTGCTTAGCTGGAGTATAACGACCATTGTTTTTACTCACGTCACTTTGTAGCAGAAAAGGCCAGCCGTTTAAATTAATTCTCTTTTTTCGTCTAGCTGACGAGTGTACGTCAGCAACAGGTTGCACAAATGGAATCTGTCTTCCAAGTGGCCCCCACGGATTCATGAAGTGTAAATGCAATAAGGGATATCAAAATTTAAATGGAATTTGCCAAAGAGCAATGCAATCGACTCCCTCTTTTCCCACCACAACAACCAAGGCCGCGAGCAATCACTACACGCTGGTGACTGTTACGGGAAAAGGTCGTGCTGGTGATGGGGACGGAGGCAGTGGGTCAGGGGTAGGTCTCTTCTATTAACATGCTTGTGACATGAGTACTTGCTTTGCAGTACAATCCAGTTTACTACAGTGCACCACAGTATTCTACAGTACGCTGCAGTACAATACAGTACAGTAAACTTCAGTACAGTATAGTACAGTACAGTGCAGAGCAGTGCAGTGCAGTGCAGTGCAGTGCAGTGAAATGCAGTGCAGTGCAGTGCAGTGCAGTGCAGTGCAGTGCAGTGCAGTGCAGTACAGTGCAGTGCAGTGCAGTGCAGTGCAGTGCAGACAGCGCTTATCATTATTGACACTTTTGCAATTTGTTCTTGTCTTAACTTGCGATACATTTTGTGTTTTGTGGATTAATTTACACGTTGAAACATAGGCCCGTTCCAGTAATTCTTTTTTATCGTCATATTTGCTTAAATTTTAGCAAACGGATGCTTCAAAGTCGAAACAGAAGCTGTCCACATTTAATACTGAAGTCAGCCCGTGGATGTATACAGTTATTGGAGTTGTTTGTGGTACTCTTATGGTTATTTTCCTTGTTTTTGCTTTTCTTACTTACCGGAGACGACGATTAACCCGGCGTACCTATCAGTTCAACTTCGATGTCAACTACTTGCGAACTCGGTCTTTTAGTGGGTCGTTTATATCAGAGAAAAGCAACAGCTATGTTATGGAGCCAACGAACATTGGTCATGATGTAAGTATATTTGCAGAAAGGAATATTAAATTTTCGAAACTTTTTTAAGAATAGTCCTATCAACCTTTTGTCCACTATACTCAAGACTCAATTTCAGTCTAAATCAGCCACCTGTGGGTTCCCTAGGTGCTAGAGATAAAAGGTACTAAACAACTTTCCTGTAAGTTTCAAAGCCAAGTAATTCTTAATAGCGATTGTTAAACTCCACTGAGTTAATGCTGTGATCTTTTCTTTGCATTTTTTTGCATTTGATCCTACCTGGATTCCGAAGGTAGTTTTTCAGGAAACTGGGAATCATGAGTCCTACATTCCTGGAATTACAGAACGTTGTCGATTCTCTCCTAGTGAATATCGATGCTCTCTTAAGGACACGAGTCACATATCTTTAGAACTGTAGTCTGCGACCCTTGCCACTGAGCCTATTTGTCTTTCTCATTGGATTTAAAAGATAAATTACATTGACAGTCTTACAGTAGTTATTAAAATACATCTTCCAGGACCTCATTCTTAAGACGATATAGCATTGGTATTTTGAACCCCATCTTAGGCAAAGGTGTTTTTTTCAGACTGAGACAATTGAATTACATTCAATGCCACGGATTGAATTCAGCGATGACCAAAACTCTATACACACAGGAACACCGCCAAGTCACCATTACTTTGTTGTTGAACCGGTACGTTTGGATTTCCAATTGCAATAATTAATATATACCATTTTGTAAGATTTCCAATTATGCATATAATTATTTAGCAATTTTTTCCTGTGGTTGTTTGTTTGGAGATCATTTTTCCAAGGCTCCTCACCGCATTAAAAGATACTTACCAGTGCACGAACCTTTGTTTTGGTTCAAAAATTTTCACGCCCCAAAGTAGAACATTTAAATTGAATTCTAACTGATTCAGTGAGTTTTTACAGCTTTTCTGTAAGTATTGTCCCCAGAACATGCGCCAGCAAGCGTGCAAGCCAGTTTTACGTCATTGGGTTTAACAGTATCTTGACCCGAGCGTCAACTTGGTATCAGATTAGTAGAATATTTAAAAGTCCTTAAACATTGACGGGTTCGATGACGTATGCCTCAAACACGTGTGGATAGAATTTGATTTAGTTTTGAAATAGTTGCAGATTCAAAAATACAATTCTATTTACAGAAAATTTGCATACTCTTAAATTCTGTATTCATTGTTTAGTTTGAGGCCCGTTTGACGGTAATAAGAACTTTTAAGTGTTAATACAAAGGCAACAAAATTCACATTATTCAGGCATGGGAACTTTTTTGAAATATTCTTTAGTTTTCAAATATTCTAAAGTTTTGAAAAATGCTGAGGTTTTTAGAATTATTCTAAAGTTTTCGATATATTCTAAACAGGATATTTATTACAGTGAAAAGCACGAAAATCACCACGCCCGTCGCTATAGGGGCCACAAGGGCTGTGACACCAACCTTTAAAAAGAAATTCCATTGCAAAAACGATAAGTTTTTTGCCATCTAGGGGTGCTATGTCGACAAATAAAGGATGCCTCCCCACTTTTTCGGTAAAAATTGGACTTTGAAACCCCCTTTGAGCATCATGGCTAGTGACGGGCCTGAATATCATCTATTGACCTCTGTTTCTCGTAATAGGAATGTGATCTTGAGCGGAAAACCAGTGAAGTTACCCTTGTTTTGCCTGTTTATGGAAGCAGTGAAGATATCAGTGAAAGGCTACACGAGCAAGAGATTTTCCTCGAGCCTCCAAGCAACGAAAAGGAACTCTGTGAACAACTCGATCGAGAAATAGACTGGAAGGAATTGACAGTTCGACACGATACTCAATTGGGACAAGGGTACGTCAACAAGGCATTTGCTCAGTATTCTCAGGTTGTAGGTAGAGCCTCGTCAAGTTGTTCATGAACCAAGCAACAATAGACAAATATATCATTTTGATAACACATTTACACTGCTCGAAGCCACTTTGGTTTGTTTACAGCGTGTGTCACAATTGCCGCCAAGCATTTAAACGCTTTAAGTCTTTAATGAGAAAATGTATCTTTTACAATTATTTCCACAGATTCAGTTATTAGAAGTTGACTTTCCTACAGTATTACATTGGTTTACTTTCCCTCTCTTTATAGGGCATTTGGCTATGTTCATTACGGAGTATGGAACACGGTAGGTTGATCAGCACATAATATGACAGTTAATACTTTCTTCTTCTACTAGCCTTGATTATAATGGTCCTCCACAACCTCGAGTCCTCTGCAGCAGGCGACTGCTTGAATGTTCTTATCTCCATTTTCGCTGCTACATTCTTGAGATAAAATAGGTTTTCGCAGGCCTGGCCATTTGAGGAGAGCCATAGCTCTTGCTCCCCTCCAGGCTCTCCTCAAACGCTGGAGGGGAGTTAGAGATTGCTCTCCTAAATTGTTCTAAAAGCAAATTTGCTCTCCGTGAATCAATTTTCCTTTGTTTCTATTCTTATAGCTCACCTGAATACTTCTAGGAGACCCGTTAACTGCTCCCCTGTTAAAAGTCTTACCGCCAGGCCTGTTTTCGTCTTTGTATGAACGTTTCTGTTACAAATAGATACATACTGCATCTCCTTCTGTTCTATCAAAAACTAAAGAGGATATTCCTTCATTCGAACATCATCGCTAATGACACATACTTGGTGTTCTAGTTTAAAAGTGTTTCATATTTGGAACAATTCATCAACATTTTCTAAATACATTTTCTAGGTTATCGCCGGTGTCTCTAATAAACTTATGCCCATTAATTATTTCTTTTAGTCGGATGGTGCTAGCAAGAGTGTTGCAATCAAGTCTATGAAAGATTCAAATTCTGCAGAAGAGAGGATAAAATTCCTTCAAGAGGCAGCCATTATGAAGCAATTTGCTCATCAAAACGTCATATTTATGTTTGGTGTTGTGACCAAGCGTTACCCGGTAAGTTGTAAGCTCGAATACATCACAGGCCCACTTTTAGGCATCTCAGAAATCTGCCCGTTGAATTTATGGCAGATGGAGGCAGGTCACATTTCAGTTTTACAACTTTCTGTACCTAAATGGAATTTTCCTGCCCATTTCCATTATGTTGGTTGAAACATTAGGTTGAACATCGTTTGTAATTTAGGACTTTTTTACTCCGACATTGCCTTTTTGACTCTCCTACTGATTACACAACATGGTGCATAGCATATGTCGTATGAGAATCGATTGACTTGGAATGACTAATGCTTCCAATGAACATCCGAAACATTTTTCACTACAATTATTACAGATAAGCTCATCGATATAAAGGGGTTTCAGAAACGAGCCAACCTTGAGTATGCGGTGCTTGCTCTTTCCAAATAAAATATTATTTATATATTATTATTAAGCCTAGATATTATTTATTCAATATGAAAAAGGTTACTATATCTAGATCTTTGTTATTTATCTAGATTTAGTGGTTCTATGTTAAGGCAGTCTTTACAACTGTCATTGATATTAAGCAAACGTCATTTGATACATTGTTTACATCTTTTAATTCTTGTTTTTGGTGTCTATTTCAGCCAATGATTATTCTGGAGTACATGAAAAACGGAAATCTGCGAAAATATTTAAGAAGAGAACAAAGGTTAAGGTTAGTTCAGCTACAAGTTACTTGCAGCCATGATTATTTGAAATAACACGATAACAATAATTAAAGAAATGTATAGCCGTGGATATTGTTATAAGACGTTCTGGGCAAAGGAATTCAGCATGAAACAGAAAAAATATTATTACGTGACGAAGACCAATAATAGCTGATTTACGGATTTTCATAGTTTATTTAACCATCCTCATAGTTTTTATAAACTTAGCTCGAAAGATACTTGAAAGTTAGTAGAAAGTTTAAATTGGCTAATGTTGTCGTGCAGATTTTATTATTTTGTCGATGGCTGCTGGTTTTGATTTAGGCCTACTTGCCTTATAGCGTCAACTTCTGTTCAGTTTACAAGCTTTTGTATAGTATAAGCTTGTACTAGATGCATCTTTTCAAATCATTTTAATTTGGTTTTTATATCCGTTAATCTAGGACAAAGAAACTTCCAGGAAACAAAAACCACGATTTACACAGACAGTTATTGAAAATGGCGCGGGAAATAGCGGCAGGAATGACATATTTATCAGGAATGCAGTTCGTGCACCGGGTAAATATGATAATTAAATGCGTAAATATAATGCATCTTGTATGATGGAAGATGTACTGTTTGCTGGAATACTTTGTACTCCCCCTCTTAACACCCACTCTTTTGCAAATGCCCCCTTCTACAATCAACTAAACAAGAAAAGCCATTTTTGGACCAAATTAAGGAACCCCTTTAGAAAAGACACTTTCTTGGGCCATAATTAATGAACCCCTTATGATGAAATGGGTGCTTAATAACAATAGGTGCTTGTCATTAATTTGCACTGATCTAATCTTTTGCAGGATTTAGCAGCAAGAAATATTTTGCTGGACGAAAGTATGGTTTGCAAAGTAAGATTTTTTCAAAATATTATGTTTCAGTTTGATATTAATTAAGATTAAATTCAAAAGAGAAATTTAGATATTGTCAGAGAGAACGCGTTCTATCACGTGGTTCATGTCTAATATGGCCACTACCTTATTAACTTTTGCATGTGGAATTTTTTTACAATCTTTTATTAATTGATGGCTTGAAAAACAAGCGTTTTAAAATATATATACTCAAGCTTTTGATCTGGCACTTTCCAGAGTATGAAACGTCAGAACAATGATACCTTGACAGCAATTGCTTGGCGTTTTGATTGGGCTATTTAGATCCACGACTGGATATATAGTTCTTAGCTTAGAATTTTGATTTTTAAATGTTCTAATGTCTCATTTTTTGAAGAGTGTCGGATGAAAGCTTCAGTATGTTTTAAAATGTTTTCTTTTTCATTGCAATTTTTAAATTTGATACCATCAACAGATTATTTACAATTATTTATACTCAGATTGGTGATTTTGGGCTGGCACGAGATCTGATTGGCTGTCAGCATTATATTTCTCAAGGAGGACAAATCCCTGTAAAATGGACTGCACCAGAGGTAATGTTACTTTCAGCGGTAACTCACAATTGGAGGCTCCAATGAATTAAGATTCTTAATCTTATAAATTCTTATAAAATAAGACAGCCGCAATCTTCGATTTTTCAATATGCATTTTCAACATGCATTGAATTTACCCTGCATGGTTTAATACGATTTCACTTTGTGTGTCCAGGGTCCTTGCCATAGGGGGATGGGGGGCTAGGGGGCTAGGGGGCCATGGCTTACCCATTATTTCTCTAAATAAAATAATAAAGCCAGCTTAAATTATTTATATTTACAACCAGTGGCTTACAACAAACACATTTGAAAAGCAAACAGCAAATTCAATTAAGTAATTCCATTAAATATTGCCACAACCGGAATGAGAGGTGTAAACCGATTCTTTCTTCAAATCACTGGCCCCTTCGGTTTTAGAATTGGTTGCGCGGACTATGGTATATTAAGACATTAAAATAGTGCTAAGAGAACGAGTATTGCCAAACAGCTAAGGATTTCTTTCAAAAACTCCATGAGTACATTGTATTTGTTCAATTCCCTAAACTGATTCTTCTCTCGTTTAGGCCCTGTCGTTTCGGCGATACTCAAGTGCAAGCGATGTATGGAGTTTCGGAGTTCTGCTGTACGAAATATGGAGTGTGGGTAAAAAGCCTTATGAAGGATGGTCAAATGATGACGTAAGTTTTAAAGGTTGATTTAATATAAAAGTGTCTGTATTTCCATTTCAGTTCAGTTTTTCATTTTTTAAATTCCACTACATAAAATTTATCAATAACAAGACAAGCATACATCTAAAATACAAGAAATTAATACAATATACCAATACAAAACATAGACACAAGATAGATTGTATGGAAGGAATTACTTACAGGAGGAGCTCTCTCAGTAGTTAGACTAATCGAGGAGGCAGTCTCATAATGTATATGTTTTGTATAATGCAAATCTTTTCTTGTAGGAGTTGTGGTTAATAGTAGGCAGTTGATTTGGCCTATTCTTTTGTATTATTAGTGTTTCTATGCCTGTTGGATATTTGTTTTAGTTTTATGAACATTTTCTATGCCGATCCCCAAAATTTTGCACTTAATCACCATATTGTTAGTTGTAGAGATTTCTGATAAATTTACGTTTGTAACAAATATCCACAGGCCACTGTTTCTTTATGTGCAGATCTTTTGTGGGTTTTATAGCCTGTTTTACATAATACCCTTCATTTATTCTTATATTTGCTGTTGATTAGACGATTCATCAAAAGTATGTCTCCTCGTTTTTATCGTGTTATACACAGCCCCGAAATTATTACTAGAAAACCCTCGAACCAGCCCCCTAGGCGTTATGCATTTAGGCAGTTTACATGGGGCTTATCTTCAGGAGGTAGGTTTAAAAAGACACCTCCGAGTTTCCATTCAAACAGCTCGTTTTGTAGCTTTTTATGAAATTTTACCTAATAAATATCAAGTCAAAGTATTTTTTGTCTCTACCTAGTACGCGAAGGTAGTTTTTAGGATCCATTTATGGCGCTATCCATTTAGGCAGTTTTTGGGATTCATCTGGGCGCTTTCTATTTAAGCGGTTTACATGGGGCTTACGTAAGAAACTTGATATCTTAGGGTGGAGGCTTATTCGCGGGGAGGGGCCTATAGGGCTTCTTGAAAATTTTTACCTCTAGAGTAGGGCTTATTCGAGGGGGCTCATACGGTTAAGGGGGCAGTTCGAGGATTTACGTAACATTATTTTATCCACCTTGTTACCACAAAAGTTGTTGGTCCTGAACTGGCTAGATTCATTATTTATCTATTTTCACCCAGGTGATCGAAAACGTTTGCAACCGAGGATACAGACTGCCTCCTCCAAAAGATTGTCCGCGAGTGATTTATCATTTAATGATTGATTGCTGGTATGTAAGCGTTGTTACATTTTGCTACCTAGATACGAAGCAAAATAGCCCATAAAAATTGTTTTCCATGTCTTGTTTCTGAAGGAGATATCATTTTATAGACTGACCCACAGTTAACCTAAGTAGCTTTATGAAAGTGCCTGGAGAGCAGGTCTCATGGTCAACCAGTTATTCAACGCCCTAATTTCACGCCCATCGTTTGCCAGTCGCCTTCCTTAAGAGAACCTATTATTCAAAAAATTGTCCTTGTACAAAAGTATTGATAATGCTTCAAAATAAATTTTTGCTGGCTTGGCATTTATAATCTACGGTGATGGTGTCACTGGATTTAGTTTTGAAGTTAGCTTATGTCGTTGAAAATTATTACACTCTGCATTTTAAACAGATTTTTAAGCAAAATGTCTGCCTGTCTCTTGGAGGCCTTTTACCTTAAAGGCATAGACTAGACAAAGGGCACTTGTAACAAATGTGCAAAGAAAGATTACTCACAAAAAATTTGGACATTCAATATCATGTTGGGTGGTTGATTTGCCCAGTCCTTTTCGTCTGTTGTATTGTTGAAGTACAAATTTAGGCTTTGTAGAAACTTGCTTACTAGAAAATTATGTTCTAGAAAGTTTTTAGACAATTTGATTTAGATATCAAACACAATCATATTTTATTTCTTGTAAACATATTTTGCAGACGATGCAAAAAAAATTCTTCTAAAAAATGTGAGTTTCTCTCTCATTATCTTGACAATTTCTCGATATGTTCATGAATCATTCCTTTTTAACATTATCGTTTACAGGCACCCTGAAGAATCAAGACGACCACGATTTTCACAAATTAAGTTTTGCTTAGCACAGAAAGATGAGAGGCTTCTTGGAAGACAAACAGAATTGAGACCGAGGTCAGCAACTCTGGACGAGATTACAAGCAGCACTATAAAGGAAGAGAATTACGGAGACTTGCAGTATGCTTATTGCAAGACAGATTGAAACTGGTAAGCAAATATCCTGCTCCTTTACAATGCTAGAGTTAATTTAGTGTTTATATAGTGTCATAAGACACCACTTCACTGGCCTACCGTTGCCTACCATTAACCTTAATCTTTCAAGAGATGTTTCAGCAACACAAAAAGACACCCCGGTTCTCCAAGGACCCTGCCACAGTTGAAACCAAAACTTATGCTAAACCGAAATTATTCCAACTTCTATTGAACTAGAGGGTACAATCGTCCATAAAAAATGTAAGACTTCTTTCCTTCCCACCTCACAATAATGCAAACGTCTGTTTGGCGTATTTTACCGAAAAGATATCCTATCGAAATTATTTTGTAAACAATTCGTAATTTCGACTTAGGCTTCAGACAGACTTATTTGTTGTTCAATCCTTCCACCGTCCCCTTTCCTCCCCCGCCCCCTCAAAGCAATGATATTTGTTGAGATTTGGTGAAATAGTTGCAAATCGTGTGTGCAAAGATCGTATAGGTTACTGCTATTAAATTTGTTCTGATACCATCACGGGTCTCAATATATTTTTTGAAGGATTGTAGCAAAATAGTCATTATCGCCTGCTGTTGCCTACAGCGTCACAACCTTCTGAAGATGCTAAATTCTTTTTTCAGCACACAGCCTATTTTATGCATTCTTTTCTTAATACAATTGCATACTCTTCTTTTAATACAATTGCGTACTTCTACAGCCCTATTCTTTGAACTATCGCAGCGGCTTTACTTTTTAAAAGAATAAATCGCTAAGCAAAGACTCCACCTTAACCAAATGGCATAATCCTAATTGAGCATGTAAAGCCGTATTGAGGCTGATAGGAATATTCTCTTCAACCAACTTCAACACAGGTAGCAACCAACCAATTATTTCTGCCACGTAGAAGACAAAAATTCACGGTCAAGTTCCGTTTCATCCACATGTCGTAGAATGTTAGGCCATAAACAGAAATCCATAGTCCTGCTTACTGCAGAGTAAAACAGAAACAAGCATATCTTTTGTTATTTGATATACTGTTGTCCTTGTTTGTAGGTTTTTGGACATTGGCTTTCGAAATTTCATTCATAAAAGAAGAATTCATTCATTTGGCTACCTACAGTCATAGGATGTAGTAGGTCCTTTCAAGAAAGAGAAAATAGAGTAATTTTTTGTTACTAGCAGTGTTTCAAGGCATTAGCATAGCTTTTCTTTTGTAGTTTTGTTTTATAATTTATCATTTGCCTGATGGCGGTCATTTCGAATAGATTTAATTTCAGATCTTTGTTTATTTTTAGATTATGCCAAGCGTATTCCTTTATTTTTGTCTTTTTCATTCCTTTTTGTATTTTCTAATTTTTGAGATGCTTTCTTTGTATTATCTTTCTTTTTTAATACCAGCCTTTAATAAGGAAGTTATTGTATGCTGTGATTGGATGCCAGGACACAAAATGTATTTCAAATGAAAGTTTATGAAAGTAGAGGGGATAAACCTCTGGGCTGTTCCTTACAAGGCAGGTAGTTGGTATTATATGGCACGTATAGTTTTTAAGAAAAAAGATAAAATATAGGAAATGATAAGCCAAGCCTGACTTGGATAGATAATAACTTTTATTCATGTCATTTCAAAGAATGTCGGGCTGCAAAGCAAAACGGGTTGTTCAAACATAAATGTGTCGTTTTCAAAATGCCAAGTTTTCAAAATTTTGTTCCTCATCAAAAAGTTTCACTTCTATTTTCTGTCACTTGTACTTTTGAAGATTTTACTCAACAAACCCCCAAATTAAAGCTCTTTTCTATTGCAAAACTCCTCGCCAATATCCCTCCCTATTTACGCGCAAGCTACTCGGCGTATCAGGGTCTAAAGAAAAAGATGAGGTAGTGTCAAAGACCGTTGCGGTGGCGGATAAAAAACCCCGAGAAACTCGTATGCGTATCTCAGCCTCTACTCAGTACTCAAGTACCAATAAACATAAGCTAATCATCGCACTGTTAACACGAGAATATCCTATGATCATCAAAACCCATTAAAATTTGGAACATTACAACAAGCGTCTAAGTCAGTCCTAAAACACTGATCCCAAATGCTTTTGCATTTCCTCGTACTAAGGCTGGTTTCCTTGTGTATGCCTTCGTGGTCCTAATGATACCCACAAGGTGTCTTGATTGTAGTTAATATTTCTATTTAAAGTTTGAAGAATGTAAAAAACTGCGTCTGGTACGGTAAGGTAAGGACTTTTATGGTAAGCTTTGGAAAACGGAATTGTAGATTTTATAATTTTGATTTGTGACATTGTGTGTGTTACGCTAGCCTAGCATTATTAGTTTTATGATGTACGAATTTCTTTTACTTCTTAGACGTTACCGGACGTGTCGAAATATAAATTATAGAAAAACACAATAGTGCAAAGTGATGAGTGTCTTTGTGCTTGAAATCTTTGATGGTGTAAATAAATTTCAAAGTACTTTTTTCTTAGAATATCTTACAGACCCCAACATCTGAGGCCTTATCATGGAATAAAATGGAATAAAAATCAAAACCCATGTGAAATAGCTTTGGCAAAATATCTGGGCATGATACAGACCCCAACATCATGAGAATATCTAACACATCCCCGTATTTTGAAAAATATCTTCTTCAAAACACGTTTTTCACCAGCCTTGAGGAGGGTGTGTCACAGTTATTTTATTGTTTCGGGTATTGCTTGAGAGAATTAATAATCTAGCTTGGCTTTTTGGTTACAGTGGTTTTAAAAAACTTTTCAATTTTCTTAAATTTCCAATCTCAATCAAAAGAAAAGCAAATGACTTATACAAAAAGCAGATTTTTTACTGAAAGCAATCTTATCTACAATCGCCATGCAAGAAAGGTTAAAAATGAATGTTTTTGTTTTGTTATAAACTGCTTTTACTTTGTTATTATATTTTGTATATTTATATTGTTAGATTTTAGTGTTTATCTTTTTTCTTTGTATAGGGCAGCTTGGAAGACAATTTCTGTATATATAGTTGATAGCTTTACCCCGTGTGTTTAAAATGAAATGAAAAAAATGAAGTATATCTTTTACAACTTCTATTCTTTAGATCAGTTCGTTATAGCCCTGTTTTAAGAACAAATGAAAAAATTGGACTTCAATTTCATGATACACAAATTTTCAACTTACAAAATACGATCCGCTCAACGCGAAATAGAGCTTGAAGCAAGTTATTCCTGTTCCTTTTCCTGTGTGTCTTTGCCATGCTTGGATCTGTTTTTCCGCTTTGGCAAAAGTTTCCAAGAAGCAAATGTCACCAGCCGCCTCGTTTTCAAGTGTGGTTGGTTGAGCAGCTTTTTACGCATGCGCATTCACCGACTGTTTCAAGTGAGGTTCGTGAGGTCGTGTTGGAGTTCAGAGCAAGTCAATAAGTTGTAACTAAATTCAAAAGTTCTTCAATATGTCAGGCGCAATGAGACAAGCTTTTCAACGACTTGTGTCAATTCCAACTAGAGCATCTACGAGGCAGATGTCGGGAGCTCCAAATCAACTTGAAGGGGGCAGAAAGCCACACGTAAGTGCCAAATATAAAACAGTCAAGGCTTCTTCGATCGTTACAGAGACTAATCTTGCCATAGATTTGTTCATAAATCCAACAATGCATTATCTCCAAAATAAGGAACTCTCGGGTTTAAAAATTAGATGTAAAGTAATTTTGTGTGAAATTAGGTAGATGTAGAGCTTTTTCTTGTCATCTATGAGTCCTACTGTCTAGGCTTGCCATCGGCATGCAGAGTTTATCCTTGCCACATCCAATATTTGTCCCTAAAATTAGGGTGCACACCTAAGACTTCTTGTGCAATAATGGGAATTTAATTTTATATGGACGTGTGGCTAAAAAATGCTATTTATCATGCGAAAGAAATCTAACAAATGAAAAATTTGATAAAGCGGCACACTTTTGCTTCTTCAAGTTATCTACCAGCAAGCAAAGGGGAATAAAAATTAGCATTAATTTCCAAACTTAAAAAGTATCTTGCATCTCTAGCAACACACTTGAATACCCAAAAGTTTGTGGCTGTGTATCTAAGAAAAACCTTTGTAGAAAACGCTAAATTTTTGTGCATTTTCTATTGTACCTACTCTCCTCCTCTGAAAAATGTTATTTATAATCCTTAGATGTTCCTTATGGTCAAATTGATTTCTGGCATTATCTAAAAAAATTATCAGGGTGACGTACTTCAAACAAAGCACTGAAAATCCCATGCTCTAAGAACAAACAAAAATCAGTGAATTTTAACAAGATTAATGGCTGACATTTTTTATTGTAATTTGGTCCAAGTATAAATAAGCATAAATTGCTAAAATGATAACAATATCAACTGCTTCAATCGATCAAAGCAAGTATTTCGATACTTTGTCAAACAGGTAACCTCTTGATTTCAAAACAACCGCAATTCCTTGAGAAATGGATTTGTACTATTTTGTGGCATAACTACTTGGAATACATGACCAAATATGAAATTCTCTGTCCACATTATCTCTGAAATAAGATCAGGATGACCTGTGAACACACAGTTTTTGACCTGATCAACAGTTGCTTAGAGTCACTGATATTTTGTCGTTCAGGAAGAAAATTGCTTGATTTGGGGTAGTAACAGCTTCTGAATAGAAGTAAATCATGCTAAAAGCAGAAAAGCCTGTCACTGGATAGAAATTTGTGTGTTTCTCCAATTTCAATTATGCAGCAGTGTAGCTGATTAAAAACTACATTGCCAGAGGACTGCAGATATAGCTTCAATGTGGATGGCTTAGAGAGTACAAAAGTTTCTATTATCAGTTATCAACAAATATCTTACAGAACAATGTAGGCCATACTCCCACTAGCTGTCTGATCCTTGTCTTTTTTTAAGCTGTATATGATCTTTATTATAGGTAAAGCAACTGAATTTTAAGTAAATTTGCTTCTCCCTGATGTTTATCTGTATTTATTAACATTATATGGGCTTTATATTCAGAATAGGCTGATTAAATGCTGCCTGGAACAATGTAGGGGGTTTCAGATGCAAGTATTGTCCTCTTAACAGAACAGAGTGTTTATCTGAAATGAAAGGTAATGAGATACAATACAAGTTGCACCAGTTATCACGTGAACAGAATTTTCGTTAGTTCATCATGTAGGTCAAGCACTTGATTTACTATGTACCTCTATAGTCTTGATTTATTTATTGGGTCTTTTGTAACTTTCGAACCAAAATGATATGCATTGCTAATTCCTTTTTTCTTTTTTAGACTCTTGTTGAGGCCATTGGATGTTTAGCTGTCATCTCTTGTGGGTTGACTGGTGTTCCGGTACTCTTGATGCTGACAAGAGAGAAACCTTCAGTGAATTGAAGGCTTCACCTTACAATTTAAGCCAAACTGTAGTGATGTGAGCATTCAATTTATTGAAATAGAAGAGACGCATAAAAGAAAAGCTTTTTGCCATGACTGATTTTAAGCAGCATGCTTAATTGAATGTTTAAGTTATCCTTAATCAGATTGTTATTCACATGCGTTTTATGGAATGAAGAAAATTTTCTGCATGTTCAAAAAATATTTTATTGGCAATCAACATTCTAATCCAAAACTTTGTTCACAGATAATCAATTCCATATACTTCCTCAAACCAAGGCACCATCAAAAGCCAAGTAAAAATCTGATCATCAGAACAGCTGACTGTGATTTTAAAACAGCGATGCAAGCAAACAATGTACCTATGACAGAAACAATAAGGGAATGCATTTCACTGTAAACTACTCAAAAACCTTCAGGGCAGGGAACCAAACCAAAAATTTAGGGTGATACAATGCCAAAATAAAATTGCTTCCAAATTATACAGATCATAGCCCCCTCCCCTATTTTCCGGTTCTTTGAGGTGATGATATGTAGACCCAGACTTGCCTCACTCGAGCAAATATACTTAGTTATGCAAATGTTGGCTGTACATGATTTGCAAGAGATTGTAGGGATCCATTTAGGATGTTTCTTCATTTGAAGCAAGGTTGTTAAGTGTGGGTCTTTCTAATGTACACTCTTCACCTCAGTGATCATCTAGGAGGATTCTCTTAGCAGAAATCTGTTCTAGAAATATGACTCCTAATCTTGTGTGTATTTAGCTAAACTATGATCTGTTTGAGATGTTAAGACAGTTTGCCCTCTATTTGAGAACAAGAACATTAGCTTTCCTTTATTGCAGAGACCACACAAGAAAGTTTTTTTTGGGGGGGGGGGAGGGTGTTCAGTGCCAGGTTGATGATTATAAGATTTTCAAATTTATAGATTTTCAAATATATGCACTCTGGGACCTGTAGTTACAGTGCTGCTCACACCCAGCACCCAGTCACAAAGTAGACAAATAAAACTCACTGACAAAATGACACTACCTATCAAGCTACTTTTTCAGACTATTTTTCTGACGGAGGGCTGCCCTATTTTTTCAAAAATTCATCATGCTTGGGAAAATTACTGTGAAGAAGCTCTTGGTCCATAGGATAAAGAAGAGGAGGTAGCTTCTTGGCCTAAGTTTAGCTCGAAAACTGATACGATGAACAAAAAACTGGTAAAAATCTGTTTTATTTTAGAATTCCCTGCAACATACAAACTTAATACTAAATAAGAAAGTAAATATCATTATTGCATGCATACATATTTACAATTAAAGCTAAACTTTAGTACAACAACGTAGCTTTATAACAGCTGCACTACCATGTGAGTTTTGTTTTGATTGCTTTCAGTTCGTAGGACAAGATTTAATTGCTTTTTGAGTCGATTACGCATGGAGAGCTTTTTCATATCAATTAGAATACCATTCCAAGCCAAATAGTAAAAGCTTTTTACTCAATATTATGATTTGGGATTTCTAATTTCCTGCTGTTCCTTGTTTTGACATTGGAGTGCATTGCCAGTTGATTATTTTGCTATCATAAGTGATATATCAAAATTTTGTTAGGTTTTCAAAGGTAACCAATTACTTCGTGTTTTGCCAAAACTCACCATCGTAGATATTAGAGAAGAGTTTAAAAACAAAAACGTGAAAAGTGTCTGTGATGGGGAGAACTTAAAAGGCTAAACCTAATTTCCCTGGATGAAGAGCTCCTTCTGTTGTGCGTGCAGAGATCAATGCTTTCATCAAGAAGTTGAATTATTTTTTAAATGTATATATGGATCAAACAACGCACAAATTCTTTATGCAAAATGCTTATATTGCTTTATGCATTTTAGTATTGTATATACATTGGGACCAATATGATACCATCTGACCTGAAATTTACCCATCATACCTGCAAATATAACCTGCAAAATTTGTTTCCATTTTAAGTACGATTGTTAGATAGTTAGTATCATTTTGACAGCGAATTTAATTTGGTTTACTTTACGACTATGTGCTGCGTGCGTGTGGCGCGCGAAATGGTCAATATGACGTCATTAGGGATTGGGCCTATTCCAGTTAAAACTACAATTACAAGTCTCACTATTACAAAGGTAATTTTTAACTGGCTAGCCTGTTTACATAAAATAAAACTATTACAGTCATGGTAATGAGAAGAGAGAAAAAAGTTAAAACGGGAGCGGCTCTGGGTTACTCTAAGTTTTGTTCATACAGCAGCAGTGGCGGCTCCAGCCTGGGATAACTGGGGGGGGGACAAAAGGTGGACTCAAAGACCAACTTTCTGGAAAAGTGGTGGGGGGGGGGGGGGACTAGTCAATCTATTATCAATCTATTGCTTTGAAGGAAGTGGCTAGAAAGTTTGATGCAGAACTATGTCACCATGTGTAGCGGCATATTTATTATATATAATGAATACTTAACAAAGTAAAAGTTACCAATATAAATTTCCTAAGAAGGTACAAGAAACAATGTTGCATCAATCTGAAAAGTAAAGTTGGTCAACGCACAATAAGGATATCATTTATTTTCATACTTATTTTTCTATATCTTAGTGGCCTGGCCTCCCCTGTATTATTCTGGTGATGATTATGTCTGGCCCTTCGATTAAGAAAGTTTTTAGATGTCTGATTTTAAGCTATGCATACAGAAATATTACCCATTGCGTCATGTGAAACCATTTAACCATACTTTCACCAGCATAAAATCTGTGCCTTATCAAAAGAAGTATCGATAAGGCAAACGAGATTTCCGTCAGTATTTTAATGATAGCTATCAATTTCTAAGGATAATAAGATGTCTTTTGGAGTATCCTATTTTTACATGGTTTTGCGGCGTTTGGACCCAGGGACATATTTAAGTGCCCTAGGTACCAGACTCACTCTCTATAAAATAAGAGTAAAGTAAAAATTTATATAAAGTGTACTACTGCTTTGTGCTTTGCCGCGCAACACACGTCATGCTTCGCAGCGAGAGGCACCACCACGCCTTACTTGTGTTGCTCAGCATTTTAGTTGAATGGTTGCTTACCAAAAAAGTTATACAGGATATATATTTTGAAGCTCATTTTGCTTGTTTTTCTACGTTCAGGTTTTCTAATCAACTCAGTAACACATTAACCTCGCAGATTTTAAATAGACCTTCGCGTATCATTTATTTGTCCCTTGGGCCATACCATTATGTTGCACAATTATGTATTTAGATCCTAGACCATTAGTCAGCGTTCCCACACGTAGGGCAATTCCCCTACGGTAGGGGAATACAGGGCCTTGTAGGGGAAACCTACGGGGAAAATTGCCAACCGTAGGGGGAAATTGACAAAAGCGTACGGGGATTTAAAACAAGCTTTTCGGTTCTAAAAGGAAAAGGCTTTACAAAGCAACAAACGCTTTTTTTGATACTTCGAAATTTCAAAAACATATTTCTTTGAAAACGGCATAAAACACGGTGTTTTTAATCTTGAAGGCTCAATTGAGGTTTAATAATTGCTTACACATTCGAAGGGCATTCGAATTTGGGAATTTCTGAAGGAAGTGTGCCTATTCGTCTATCACTATTCAATACCCCTTCCCCCCAAACCACAATTATCTAGTTACTGCACTGCTTGGGTGAAAAAATTGCAGGGAAAACTGATGACAAGTAGTGGAAAGTAGGGGAAAACAAAGTTAATTGACGTAGGGGAAGGTAGGGGAAAAACGCATGCGCGGTAGGTGAAAACAGCAAAGCTGAGTGGGAACACTGCAATTAATTCAGTTGGTTTAATGAGAATGCCTGTGAAAGATTTTCTAATAAGCTTGAAAAATACGATTTACTTGTTTTCATGGAAACTTTTTTTTCGAAAAATTTGTCGTTGTTCTTTCGTTTGATTCTGGAAATAAGTCCTTAGACCGCGTATTACAAAAGTAAGGCTGGTACCCAGGGACATATTTAAGCGGCAAGGATTGGGAGCGGGGCAGGGTGTAAGATTGATAATGATTCGGATTTTAAAGGGGGGGGCGGGGGGTCCATGGCCCCCTCACTTTATTGCAAAACAATAGATCTTTTTTTCAAAATCTTTTGTAACGAGTGTCAAATTTTCCCTTGGCCACCCCACTTTCCAACCTGTGTCGGAGCCCATGATCCCCCGGTAAATCCGTCCTTGTTTGAACCCCATTTATAGCCCTCATAATGAATGCGGTCATGAAAACTTGTCAGTACCTTTATTTCCTGCATTGTGGTTTTGGTATTTTGACTGCGTCACAGATGTCGGACTCAAATACAGATTTTATCAATAAGGTATCCGCCAATATTTCGACCCGCCTTTGTATTCCTGTTATTCAGCAACCCAAGTCACCTTTTTGAAATACATCCTGGTTGAAAAACGAGTCATTGCATTTGTAGAAATTGTTAGAATAATACTCCAGCCCCAGCCGCCCCCCCCCCCCTAAAAAAACGCCGTTGGCTGTTCGCAACCAGAATTGAACCTTGAACATTCCAGCTCTATTTACCACAACAACAACGACGCCAATCGAGCATGCTAGCAAACATCAATAACAGTGTGAACTGCTGAGATTGGAAGCAAACTTTTGTTGTGGAAGGTTATCAGGTATCTTTGCGTGTTTTTTACGATTTATTGTCTTGTAACTCGCTTACCTGGTTAAAGCATGACGATTTTATTGTTTTAAAGTCTCTCTTCAGGCCTTTGCTGTTTTCGGGATACCTAGGACAAGTTGATGGAAGTACGGTTCGTCGGGAATCGACCAGCTATTGCCACAATATTTTCAGAATTGTTTTCGTAAGTTCTTGCCAATAAGAGAACATTTCATCAAAGAATTGTAGATTGATATTTCACAGTGATGCCTATTTTGCGTGTTTCGTGGTGCAAACCCGATCCCTGACCTTATTCATGTAGGTACACCAATCAGAGCCTCGTTGGGCTGGACTTTGCTCACCAACACCGTTGATGGAAGGGAAGACATGCTTTCCGAATTTCTCCGAGAGCTGTGATGATGTGAGATATCAATGTTTAACAACTAACACTGGTCGAAAGAAAGATTATCTGATTTTGGTATTGAGAACTTTAATATCCTAAGGAAATTATTCAGGGAAACTGAGGAAATATAGAAAAAGTTCTTGTTTGTTGTTTTTGCCCTGAAAACGTTAAAGATTCAACACCTTTTTATGGTGGCATAGGTCTATCGTTGGGCCCCCCATATGTTTGCGTGATGCGTTATTGGCCATAATTTCTTGCGTGAAGTCATAAAATCTCTATTTTTGTGCGTGATTTCGTGATTCCTACGTGGAACGTGAAACATGAGCTTTCCTTGCGTTATGTTGTGAAAAGGCTTTAACTGTCCGTCAGTTCATTTGTAAAATTTGCTGCTGGTATATATATTTGTAAAACTTCTGACACCATTCGTTGTTTGAGCGATTGACCGAGCGAATAAACGACACGTTTTGACACACAAAATCAATTCCTTTTGTTCCATCCAAAGCTAAGACGTACTTTTACACAATATCGAAACTTAGGTACTAAACAGCCTTTCACAAGCACTGTTACGCCATTAAATTATATATATATGAAACGAAACCTCGAGTGCTTTCACAAGCCACTCGGGTTGAATGCCATCAGCCCTCTCTTAGCCTTTCCATCCATTACCGTTCTGTGTGTGTGTGTGAGTTAGTGTCTACATGTTTGATAGCAGTGGCCTTTCGCAAGCACCACGCTTCTCTCTAACTAACTAACTAACTAACTCTGTTTCTCCGTACTCTACTTTATATAACAGCATTACAATATGCAAACTAATATCAATAATTGCCGGTGTTCTTGTCGGTATCTATCGTGCAATACGTAAATGAACTAGTAGGAGGTGTAAGATATATTAGGATACGCGGGGGAACTTTGTAGAGCAAAAGGGCATGTAAAATATTACTATACCGGAAAACATGAAAAACTAAAGCGCGACACGCTAATATTTTCTAATCAAATAGAAGCATGAACAAATATAAGCATAAACGCAAGACTGACCTAAAATGAAATAAGTACCTATATTACATACCTCCCTATCAAGGAAAATGAATCGTCCTCGATTCTTAAAGTGAATCTAATGAAAAATTAATTAAACGTCCAATGAATATTTTGTGTCCATAAAATAGAAATCGACAAGTCCTGTGATTGAGATATTTGCCAGCTACTTGGTTTGACTATGCATCTCTGGATGGTATGCAGGGTGTTCGAACTGTCGTCTCGTGAACAGTTGTTCGTCGCCTTCCATCTTGAGGTACATGTCCTAAACTGATTCGTGAATCTGGGTTCTGGTCTGTTTCCAGCACCATATAATCCCACTCCTGTCACCATTGTAAAATTTGCTGCTATATATTTGTAAAACTTCTGACACCATTCGTTGTTTGAGCGATTGACCGAGCGAATAAACGACACGTTTTGACACACAAAATCAATTCCTTTTGTTCCATCCAAAGCTAAGACGTACTTTTACACAATATCGAAACTTAGGTACTAAACAGCCTTTCACAAGCACTGTTACGCCATTAAATTATATATATATGAAACGAAACCTCGAGTGCTTTCACAAGCCACTCGGGTTGAATGCCATCAGCCCTCTCTTAGCCTTTCCATCCATTACCGTTCTGTGTGTGTGTGTGAGTTAGTGTCTACATGTTTGATAGCAGTGGCCTTTCGCAAGCACCACGCTTCTCTCTAACTAACTAACTAACTAACTCTGTTTCTCCGTACTCTACTTTATATAACAGCATTACAATATGCAAACTAATATCAATAATTGCCGGTGTTCTTGTCGGTATCTATCGTGCAATACGTAAATGAACTAGTAGGAGGTGTAAGATATATTAGGATACGCGGGGGAACTTTGTAGAGCAAAAGGGCATGTAAAATATTACTATACCGGAAAACATGAAAAACTAAAGCGCGACACGCTAATATTTTCTAATCAAATAGAAGCATGAACAAATATAAGCATAAACGCAAGACTGACCTAAAATGAAATAAGTACCTATATTACACATTCATGAATGAAATTTTAAACCAATAATAGTTAAATCTCAAATTGGTATTTTGTTGAGTCATATTACACACGAGTCTCTATTTCACTACGATTGGCTCTATCATTATCAAATTTAAATCGTTTCTGCTGATTTATAGAGCTAGCAAAGTGTATACATCCAAAGTTGTTTTTCTTTTTTTATATACATTCCAAAAAGTTACATAACAAGTTACTGTAATACCTTAACTACACGCTACCTTACATACACTACAAAGGGGATACCCCGGGGAGCATCACCTCTGTCTACCCCGGGGGCATAACATAGAGAGGGGAAAAATTAACGTTTGTAATTACAAATACTTTCAGGGCCTCCGACGAAAGGGGGCCTTGGCCCCCCCACTTTTTTGCAAAACAACAGAGTTTTCCAAAAATCTTTTGTTATGGGTATTAAATTTTCCTTTGGCCCCCCACTTTTCAACCTTTGTCGGAGCCCATGACTTTAAGATATAAGAGTTGGTCTATGGGAAGTAAACTTTAAACGAAACCCCCAGGTAAGAATTTGTCGGCAAATCTGAGATTTTGTCGGTAAATTTTAATCTGGTTTTGGTTAAAACAATCTTCGTTTGCTTATGGATAAAATTTTCGACGGCAAACATTGGCAGTCCCCAGTCGTCGCGTCGTGCACACGCTTCTTATCTTTTGATATGACATTCACGTTTCCCTTAGCGGCAAGGTGACAAGCAATCCCTTCTATTGTTTTTTTTCTACACCAAGAACACCAAGAATCGCCAAAACCCTCAGCAAGGAGGTGACTCAGATGTAGGGAGGCTCAGCAGGGAGGAGGCAAGACTCAATTCCCGCTCAAATCCAGTCGCGCAACTGTGAATTTAGGATGTTCCCGAATGCAAGCATATCCAGAATAAACTCATCCACAATATAAAATTTTTCAACAAAATAAAAAAGCCTTAGAGGGGCCCTTGCGAATGTTTCAAAAAATTATTATGTGGAAGAATGAACACTTACATGCACTCATTTTTTTATAAGAAGCAATGGTCGATGTAGAGTACTCCAGTTTCTTAATATTCTAGAAATTTCAATACTAATTGTTGCAAACTTCATATGCAATACGCATTGCAAACTTCATATGCATGAAAATATACACAAAGTTTGACATGTAAATTGATAGAAGATTGTAGATAGAAAATTACTTTTTTGTTAACGCAAGAGAAAATGTGTCATTTGAAAATCCAACCAATGGGTCATTAATTTTAAAAATAAGGTTCTTTCTTATCGTTGCTTTAAATATTTTATTTGCATTTTCTGGCCATTCTTTGAATGTCTTAGTTAAAAGTTTTTCTCGCCGCCAACCAAGGTGGCGGCTTTCACTAATATAAACATTTTGCCCCCGTCCTTAACATGGTATCAATGTTCTGATCTCAACTGCCCGCTGAAACAATCAATGTACTGCCTGGCTGCTCAACCAATGATCGGAGAAAACATCAACCTTCGTCATGCTCAAAATGCAATTACTACATGAAAAGAAAAACTCAGAAATTTCATAGAGCCCCCCGTGTTGAAATTATACGGCTTCATCCCTGCTAGAAATGTATACAAAAATTTTGTCGGTTCATTAAGTGTCTTTGACCCTCCCCCTCCCCCCCAGGAAAAATGCTCAATTTCCGCCACTGGGGTTAACATAGGCTTCGAGTACATTTTTGACACAAGCGAGGAGACTTTTTCTAGGTTCATCCAAAATTTGAAAGTAGTGTTGCAGTCCTTCAAACAGGACTATTACATTTATTGTTTGCTTGAGCGTGAAAATACAATTTTGCAGTGTGTGAATGCGTGAAAAGTCAACAAATTGTGCATGAATGTGTGAATCACAACCACTATGGGGGGGGGGGGGGGGGCTATCGTTCACATCGAGATCGATTCAATTCGATCGCTGTGTTGCATTGATATGGGCCGTTGCATTGATATTGACTATGGTATTTTGCGGCGCAGCACAAATATGCAGAGCACTTTGCCATGCAAATATTGTCGTTGGCCTGGCCAATAAAGTGTCGATATTATGCCTCAGGGGCAGCCTGACAGGAGGGCCCCCCAGCTGACATTTTTTAGGTTCGCCAAAGCTTGTGTTGGGTGCCGAAAACTAAAAAAAAGTTTGATACGACCGACTTGTCTGGTTATTAGGTCTCTAGGTGCCAGCAAAGACAAAGAAGACGCCATGAAATTCAAAACTTTATTGGGGCGCACGCCCCCATACCCCCTAAAACATTCTCACTTCAAGGGCATGTCTTTGTGCCCCTTCAGTACTGTATTATCCATACAAAAAATTTGTACTGTTCGCAGGGGCGAAAAAATTAATCAATTTTTTATAGGATTGTTAGGAAACTTACGTAGTTAAATTCTTTTATGGCCTTCAGAAACCTGCTCATGTGGGGTCAGCAGATTTTGTCTCATTGCTTCATTTCTCACGAAAGGACCATTTTGTCTCGACGATACAAAGATAGGATGGATTCTTTTCCTTATTACAAAGTTATGAAATCCATTTTAAGACTGGAATTAATCAAACGTGCTAAAAGGATGCCTTAAAAATAGCAAAATTTTTAAACGATTTCAAGAAAATGACTGCAAAAAATATTTTGAAATGTTTTTTAAGCCAATCTAAAGGGCGTGGTCGCAAAAATTTTCTGCTCGCTCCGCTCGCAAGAAAGCCTCTTTTATTCAGAGTTATACCAAGGGCCTCCCGGCAACCTCTCGCCGGCCTTTCCCAATGTTGGTTTTTAGTCAAATAAAGCTATTAACTCGAGCCCCCCCCCCACTTTGAATTTCTTGGCACCGCCCCTGTACTGCCAATATCCTCAGGAATGAGACAATAGTGTTAGTTATGGGGGGGCACCATTTTGATACTGCCCCCCCAGGCGAAAAGGACCAGGCCCCCACTGTTATGCCTAGTATCTGTGGGATCTTTGTTCAGCAATAACACTTTGTTCAGCAAAGACGTGCTGTTGTCAACAAAGGACCTGTCCTAAAAAAAATAATAGTTATATACATGAAAAAGATAGAATATTAAAAGTGCAAACCACAGGGGGTTGACCTTGGAAAGAATGGATGTAGATTGTCCTCGAGGGGGGTTCTAGGTTTTTGAAACCATAACTACTCTTTTTATTTTACTTTTCATGAATTCTCACTTTTTATTTTTTCAGTAAAAATGATCTCAAACAGATGTGTGCAACTGAGCACCAAAACCTCCGGTTTCACAAAATGTATTGGTATGGTATGTACCTCAGATGTAAAAAGAAGCAAGTACACTGTCGCATCTGAAGACAAGTCAATAAGAAGCAAATATAATGAAAACATTCCAACAAATTCATCGGTGTATGACTTCATTGTCAACAATTTTGTGAAAAACCCAGAGAAAATTGCACTGGTGAGTGTCTGCTTTCGGTTTCTCGTGGAGATGTGGCTTATATGCCCTTTACATCTGAGATTTTTATAGCAAGGCAGCGGGGCGTAAACCAAGTTTGCCAACTTTTTGAAAATAATACCTGTGAGAGTTCATTAGAACAGCTAGTGAACAATGGGGTCCAGGGTTGGGGGCAGAAGAATTCCGAATTTAGTTGATCTGGAGTGCTCAAGTTGTTTTATACTAGGCTATTCAGAATGCCTAAACAATTGTTTATTTCACATTTAAAACATTCCAGAAAAACACAGAGAACAGGCTTTTAAACGTAAGAATAAACAATCGAAGCAATGAACAATAATAATGTATATACTGATACATTAACGCGTTTGACAATCATTCGCGCAACAGGTCTGGGCAAGTGATTGTCATAAACAATGTAGTGGAATGGAATGTGTTCGGCAACCACTGAGGCGTATGATCTGAATTGAAAGAAGAATGAGACCCAGGAAGAAATCCGCGAGAAAAGTAACTCCCGTCTCTCGAGACTGCGAAAAGAGGTGAACATCCTTTAACACCTTGACAACGTTGTAAACAAAGGGAGTTCTGATGAAATGTACTCTCGTTTTCCTTCATTTGCTATAAAAAAGGCCCAAGAAATAGTATGGGCCTTCTGTGGCTGAAGAATGGGGCTCCTCTCCAGTGTGACCAGATCTCAATTTTGGAATTATGCCAAGTTCGTGTATCAAGTTGGAAATAAGTTATGCTAGATTTGCAAAAATTATGCTAAGACCCCGTTTACACAGGCATACCGGAAAACAAGGACCCAGGACCTTAAGGCAGGACCCAGGACCCAGGACCAGGACCGAGGACCAGGACCGAGGACCAGGACCGAGGACCAGGACCGAGGACCAGGACCCAGGACCAGGACCGAGGACCAGGACCGAGGACCAGGACTGAGGACCAGGACCCAGGACCAGGACCGAGGACCAGGACCCAGGACCAGGACCGAGGACCAGGACCCAGGACCAGGACCGAGGACCAGGACCGAGGACCAGGACCGAGGACCAGGACCGAGGACCAGGACCGAGGACCAGGACCCAGGACCAGGACCCAGGACCAGGACCCAGGACCAGGACCCAGGACCAGGACCGAGGACCAGGACCGTATATGTTTTCGACGATGCACTTACAGTTTCCTTTATAAGAATACCAAGTTATAACATTGCATACCATGAACAATTTTCCATAAAATCCAAAATCCAAAACTGCACATCGAACAAAAGACTGCACATCATTTTAGGGGGGAAAAGAATCTGATTTTATTTCTGACTTTGTGTGAAAAACGAAAACTCGGGTAGCTCGGGAATATGTAAATGTACGATTAAACGAAAGCAACGCCTTGAAATGTGAAATACTCCTATTGGCCATGCAAACCTGACGTGGTTGTTTTAGCATAGATGGCTATTGCTATTCTTTAGTAGGATCGGGGTATATTTTATGCACACTGCAAACCTTTAGTAAGCACACATCATTAAAAAGCCACCAAAGCATAAGTAGTCTTAATATGTTTACATAGCAAGACATTAGAACGTTTCTGTGCTCTAGAAGCAGGAATGGCTGCACTCCCTTTGGTATGTTTTTCATTAACCGCGGAGCATATTAAAGAGTGAGGGGGCTGAAACTTTTTTTTTGAGGTAGGGGCGCTAAGCATGCTCATAATCAAGAACAAGTCGATTGTGTATGGTTTTAAAAACAGCCCCCTTCCGCGGTGCCAGTATGTTTATCATTTCAGATTGAACCATTGTGTCAAAAGTCCTGATCTGGATTTGAAAAAGGTTTACTATTCCATAAAATGTTTCTACTCTGAAAAATACCACTAAATCTTTCTAAAGCGGGCTCCTTTTAAATAAAAAGAAACTAATGCATCTGAAAAAGAGCAGAAAGGAAATTTCTTTGGAATCTTATCGTGACACCCATAAAGCGGTGTCCCGAGACAGTTCGTCTAATTTGAATCTTCTATTGAACATTTGCAGTACATAATGACTTGGCAAGGTTTCTGATGACCCAGGCAGCCAATGTTTGCCAAGAAAGGAGTGCCATTTTTCAAGTGACGGAAGAGGAGACCAAGGACTCATAACCCAGGACTCAGAACCTGAGGCATGCCTGGGAACTAAAATGACCAAACAACCTGCATCGTGCAAAAAATTTTCCTGAAAATTTTGAAAACATTTGAAAATTTTCTAACCCTAGAAAAAGTGGAAAGGTAAAGAAATTGATGCCATGCAAACGAAAACAACTGAAACGTTCATTTTGTATACAATATTGAGAAAGCTTTATGGCCCCGTCTCCCTTTTTTTAGCTCTACACTACTGCTTGCAACGTTTACTCACACTCAAAATACTCTTATTAGCCGTGCGAACCTGACGTGGTTGTTTTAGCATAGTTAGCTAGCACAGCAATTACTATTCTATAGTAGGATGGAGGTATCTTTGATGCACACAGCAAACCATATATCTTTAGTAAGCCCACATCATTAACAAGCCATCAAAGCGTAAATAGTCTTTATAAATTTAAAAAGTGTTTAGACATTAAAGATGTCAAAGACAGAAATGGTTTGTCAGCAAAACGTTTCTTTGCTTTCTGTGCTCTAGAAGTAGGAATGGCTTCTTTTTTGTATGCTTGTAATTGCCGGCTGTAATATGCATCAGAAGTCGTGATCTTGATTTAAAAAAGTTTTAAAAATTTTGTATTCCGGAAAGCGTTTCTGCTCTGAAAAAGAAAAGTGGCGACAATCCACCTAATTTCACTTTTGAGCACTTAAAGCAGCAATGACTTGGCAAAGTTTCTGATCACCTAGACAGCAAATGAGTGCCATTAGAGGTACACGCATGATCTGTCACGCGACAGACATGATTTGTCGATATGCGCAGTGCCAATTGTAGACAAGCAAAATCACTCGCCAGGATCACAGAATGGGGAGATCGCGGTTGAATTCTGTGTCGCGATCGACGGTTCTAATGTCTTGCTATTTAAACATATTAGGACTACTTATGCTTTGGTGGCTTTTTAATGATGTGGGCTTACTAAAGTTATAAGGTTTGCAGTGTGCATCAAATATACCCCGATTCTACTAAAGATTAGAAATTGCTGTGCTAGCCATCTATGCTAAAACAACCACGTCAGGTTTGCATGGCCAATAACAGCGCCGACGGAATGAAATTCATATTGGGGGGGGGGGGAGGCTGCCCATTGTTTCCCTTCTCATTTAGTACACTGTTATATCTAGTACACTGTTATAGTTCACTGTACACTCATTTAGTACATACTACAGTTTGACAATTATTGGAGGGGCTCCAGCCCCCCCCCCCCAGCCCCCGGTTCCGATGGGCCTGAATAAGAGTATTTCACATTTCAAGGCGTTGCTTTCGTTAAATCGTACATTTACATATTCCCGAGCTACCCGAGTTTTCGTTTTTCACACAAAGTCGGAATAAAATCAGATTCATTTCCCCCTTGCAATGATGTGCAGTCTTTTGTTCGATGTGTAAAACTTTTGGATTTATGGACAATTGTTCATGGTATGCAATGTTATAACTTGGTATTCTTATAAAGGAAACAGCGAGTGCATCGTCGAAAACATATACGGTCCTGGGTCCTGGTCCTGGTCCTGGGTCCTGGTCCTCAGTCCTGGTCCTCGGTCCTGGTCCTGGGTCCTGGTCCTCGGTCCTGGTCCTCGGTCCTGGTCCTCGGTCCTGGTCCTGGGTCCTGGTCCTCGGTCCTGGTCCTGGGTCCTGGTCCTCGGTCCTGGTCCTCGGTCCTGGTCCTCGGTCCTGGTCCTCGGTCCTGGGTCCTGGGTCCTACCTTAAGGTCCTGGGTCCTTGTTTTCCGGTATGCCGTTTACACAAGACCTGGACCAGATCGGATCCACAAGTATCCGGATACTTTTGGATCCGATCCCTCAAGTGGCAATGCGTTTACACGGGATCCGATCCAGAACCATTTGCGTTTTCACGGGAACGGATCCAGATGAATTCAACAGGTTAGGCGCATGAGCTTTTCGAAAATTGGCGCGCACATGAGGTTTTCAGAGCATTGTGCGTGATCAAAACACAGGTCAACCTGAACATGGAAGGAGATAACGTTAAAAAGGGTAAACTTTCGTGGACTGATGAAAAGACTGCGCTACTTTTAAAAGTAGTAGTAGGACTACAAAACTGCAAAGCTTGCAGATGGGCAGGATTAGGAAAATTTGAGGACAAAGTGCGACGACAAAGTTTCTTAATAATTCTTCAACACAGTAGTCTATCAAATTGATGTTCGGTTTTCTGGCGCCAAAAAGCCACGGATTACATATTCAAAATACCTTGAATTGAAAAATATTCTGTCTCACTTTCGACAAATAACGTAGACGGATCCGATCTGGACCAGATCCACCCGTTTACACAGGATCCGGTCCAGGTCGGGTCCATACGGGATCACCTCTGAAAGCGATCCTAAAAGTGTTTGGATAGCGGGTCCAAAAGTATCCGGATCCACCAGTTCCGTGCAAACGCAAGGCCTATCCGTACTCTTTTGGATCCGATCCGGTTCGGATCCGCTCTCATGTAAACGGGGTCTTAATTGCAAATCAAGGCAACCCTGCTCGAGGAAGAGGCTAACGCATGCTCAGAATATAAAAAATGGCCAGAGTTGCCATTTGCCCTTTTGACCTCTCATCTAAATCCCAGTGTACTCATTCTTTGTAAAAAAGGCGATTTAGATCAACGGTTTTGATGGCCAAATTTCTCCATTTTGGCAGTTTCTCAAAACCCCTTAGCCGTCATAAATAGATTTGGCCGAAGAAGCAAAATTTGGCTGAATTCTGGCCGCATTTTGCAAAAAACAACGAAAACGCAAAGGAAACAAAAATTTTTGCACAGATAATATTCAAAACTTTTTCAAATAATTTCAAAATTGCAAATAATGAATGATGAATGATGAAACAAAGTGAAAGATAACAGACAGTTTAAGATAAAAGCAAGTGAAAACTTATATAACCTTCAAAGCAAATTTTGATTACGCTATCACTTCCCACAATTAGCAAAAGTTTAGCTTTTTTGTGTCTGCGTTTAGCTGGCTGAATTTGGGTGCCAACCATAAAATATTTGGCTGCTAACCATTCCAAGTATCTGGCAAAATCCTGAAAGGGGAAGTCACGATTATCTCCCAAAATGAAATCAGAGATGCTAGTGTAAAGTGTTTGTAGTTGGTAGCGATGGACAACAGAGCAATGAAAGCAATGATTTTTCAAAAAATATCAAAATTTTGCCAGAGTTATGCTAGATTCCAAATTATGCTAGATGTTATGCTATATGACGATTTTTGGTCAATATTATGCTAAAAGCGTAATATTATGCTAGATCAGGTCATACTGCTCCTCTCGTGCCGTGGTCAGTGGCGGTGCCAGCTACTGCAGAGTGGAAGGGTAATTGGTGTTGCCCGTGAGACCACGCCCTATTTGCCTCGTTTCAGTGCTTTGTATCAGGTCAAATTTCCTTAGGAAATATGATCTACCCCTACCTAGTGCTTTTTAATCCATGTTTAGACGAAATATGCAGACCGTGTTTCGACAAAAGTGGGGGGGAGGGGGGGGATAATTACCACCATTTGGCGCCGCCACTGGCCGTGGTATATTGGTTTTTGATGAATGGTCTGCTGCGGCAACTTTAGTTTGATCACAGTTGATTAAATGAGGCAATTACAACTAGAACCGTTGTGGAAAATTTTTGTTTTCGATTTATTTTCCTTACATTACACAAGAAGTGGCCTTGGAAAAATTGCTATTAAAGTAATAGCGATAATAGCACTGTCCGCCGCCCCTGATTTCACATGGAGATGTGGCTAATAAAAAGAATGTTCTAATGTCGGTAATGAATCGCATATTTTTTTGCCTAGAGTGGCACAATATTTGAAGTATTTTTATGAAAGGGAAATCATATCATTAAAATAGTGTAAACAATGCGTTTCGATCTTTGTTGAAGTGTCTAGGCAGCGAAATTTTTTTCCTGCTCCTTTTTAAGAGTTATATTTTGCCAACTCTTTCTATACGCTTGACACCAAAATTACCATGATTTGACCAGCGAAAGTGTGTTTAATCAGAGTTTGAAATTGGGTAGTACTTGCGAAAACCAAGGCCAGTTTGTGTTGGCATACAGCATCTCATGTAAAGCAAACTAGGCCAACCAATGTCCAAATGAGGTTTTTTATTCAAATAATGCCAGAAAACCAAGCAAACAAACAAAGAACTAAAAAAGCAAAATGACAGTAACATCGTGGCAAGAGGGCTAGGTGGACTCTGGACTTATCAGAAGATTCGTTTGAATTTTTTCTAAAACCAATAAGCCTGGACCGAAACTTCACTATCTTTAGAATGCTTCGAAAAAATTTATCCAAAAATTGATCTCTGGCCTTCTGTAGTAGTTTATAGCCTCAACGACGGGTCCTGTAGTGTTGTAGCCTTGAACATTTAAAGAGAAGGAGCATTAGACGGTTTGCAACAATAATCAACCAATCAATTTCCACTTTTAATGGTTATGTTCACCCTTCCGCCGTTGGAATTTGTAAAAACTAGTAGATCTGTAGCACAGGTTTTTTCGTTTAGATCGATGGAGTTGGCGGAAAGAGCTACACATATGAAACCTTGCATGGTCTTTCAAAAAAGTTCGGATCAGTTCTTACGAAATGCGGCCTTGGTTTTGACGACAAAGTTGCCATTTATGCTCCAAATTCTATAGACTACTCACCAGCAGTCCTTGGCACTCTGGGCATCGGTGGTTGTGTATCAACAATGAACCCTCTTTACACACGTCGTGAAGTAGTTAAACAAATTGAAGACTCTGGCTCTAAAATCTTGGTGACAATCGAGCCACTCCTAAAAACAGCGCTGGAAGCAGCACAAGAAACTGGCGTGAAGCATATTATACTTCTAGGTGATAGTGAAACTAAGCAACATGGAATTATTAACTGGGCTGATGTTCATAACGATCTTGGAGACGAATTCAAGAACAACTCGTACAAAATCGACACAAAAGAGCATTGCGCTTTTTTGCCGTATTCAAGTGGCACAACAGGGGTGCCAAAGGGTGTCATGCTGACCCATCATAACATCGTTTCAAATCTCATTCAGTTTGGGAAATTCTTAGATCATATTCCACGTGAAATTATCCTGGCTATATTGCCTTTTTTCCACATTTATGGGTTAGTCACTATATTGCTCAGTGCCATTGAGCATTTGAAAACCACTGTAACAGTTCCTCGATTTGAGCCGGAAATGTTTTTAAAGACGATACAAAACAATGAGGTTAGTTATGTTTATCTTTAATGCTTTTACCCAATATTAGATTATATGTTGTTTTTATATCATTCTCTTGGAAATACCAAGGAGACCTATTCGTTCTTGCTATAATTGTTTGATAGGCAAAACTAGCTTTTGCGCATAAAAAGGGCATTAAGGGAATAATAAGAGGAATCCAGAGGAAAACTATCCAAATGATATCCAAATACAAAATCTTGTTGTTGAGCACATAAGAGACCACAAGTCACAATAATTTAGACTGTTTCCTATAATATTCAGTTCAAACGCATTGTTCTTTTATTCATTGTTATTATTGTGTTAGTTGAACCTATAAGTGTCAAAGGTATATTGTTAACTAAGGTGCCCAAAAGTATCAAAAGGAAAATTTTTACCCATAATTATCGGGTGGACCCCTCTGTATGAAGAAAGCTCATGTGACCCCATTTCAATTTGGATATTTCAATGTTGTTTTGGAGGGATATTTTTTTGCGTTCTAAGATGTTTATAAAGCCTTAATGTCGTGACATATTTACGAACCTTTTTCTAGACTAAATTTTATATTCGATATTAGTTAATAGCTTGATTAATGGGCAATTGGAATGTAGTCCTCATGAAGTAATTAGGAAATTGTGTTAATTGAGACCAAATCTGCATGATGTATTTAATTGGAAAATGGTGGGAAATACTTACACACTCATTCAAAATATGTTTAGTACTTTTTGTTTCAAGGCTTTTTTGTGTTGAGATGCAAAGGACATTACTACATCTGTCTGTTCGTCAAAGTGCTAACTACAATGCCTGCCAAAAGTCTTGGAACACTGACATTAATTTCCAAGGTCAAAACCAATCACCCCCTCTCCCCTACAGAACAATGTTGGTTTACTATCAAACAGGTTAGGATTTTAGGAAGCACTTTCTTTTGCGCTTCTTTTATGATATTTCTCTAAATCATCAACATTGTTTTAGGGGGAAGGGGGCGGAAGTAGTAATTTTTTTTCATGAAAGGAATGAAAGATATCAAATGCAGCGTAAATTGTTGGGTGTTCCAAGTACTTTTGGCAGGCATTGTAGATACGTAGACACATAAGGCTGGTCCTGATGCCGGTTTCAAAGATTGTCCGGAAAGTAACAACACATTTAGGCTCTTTGCTTGTATCCGGTTGCTGGTCAAAGAAGTTGTTTCATTTGTAAGATAAGCATGTTGTAAAAGCATTTTTAGCATTTTTGTGAGTTAAAAACTATTTTGTAATTTAAAGGCTCATGAACAACCCGCATGCTTAGCAACGGTTAACTTAAGAAGTGTTTTGTATTTTCGTACAGTGCGATATTAGGCCTGTTTTTTTTAAATTTAGTCGCAAAGCGTGCCAGTTGCGCAAGAGCCATTGAGCATCCTGTAAATGCCTTTTTAGTATTCCTGTGATAGAATTTTTCGTATGTTTGAAAAGATTTTCCGTTTCTTTGATCTTTGCATACAGAATGACGTCTTGTATTTAATAAGGGCATGTTATCAGGTATAGGTTTTGACTTTTCCTGATGCACCAAAAGAGGTTTATGTAAAAACAGATCATCAACATAAAGCGGGACCATCGGGACCACATTCTTCATTTAACAACAGGTGAAGCGATCAATGTGAAGCACCTTCCTTGTTTTTCTAGGTTGACTATGCCAGTTTAGTACCACCATTACTCCTGTTTCTTATCAAATCGCCAGAAGTGCTGAAATATGATATCTCGAGCCTCAAGGTTGTAACGACTGGTGCCGCTCCGTTTGGTTCGGATCTCTGGAACAGTTTTGATAGCCGGTTTGGGAAAGCAATCAAAATAATTCAAGGTGAGTTACGTTTACATTGTTAGTTGTATACCAGACTGGAAACTTTGTTTCTTGCGAGGACAAGTTTATTTAAAAATTTGTAACTACGCGCCTGAAGTCACGCACATTTAGAAAATTATAGTGTTGATAATGTAAAATTTTATTGAATAGGGGCTTCGCCCGGCTAATATGCAAAAGTACGCGGATGGAAAATTTGAGCGCGCGTGAAATAAATTGCGGGTAGTGCGGGCGAATAATTATCTTTCTGCTTTTTTCATGGCCAGGTTATGGTTTGACTGAGACCAGTCCGGTTGCAACACTTACACCGGGCGATGATGTAAAGCTCGGTTCCGTTGGGAAGCCTGTTCCAAATTCTGAAATCAAGGTATTTTCTTACATACATTCTAATGCGAAAATAGAAGATTTCCGCGCTCGAATCTTTATGGGTCAGGTACCCAGGGTACTCCTACATATACGTCCCTATACACCTGGGATGGAAAGCAATTTTTCTTGCTGGGACTGTGGTTAGAAAAATATTTTTTTGCCAAAAACGTACAGTATAGACACCCGCCATACACAAGTTGGGCTTAGAAATATATTAGTATTGTGAGTACTGAACTGATCTATTTGCTGTCCAACCAGCGTCCCGCCCCCTCCTCATTATTAACCTCGCCTGCGAAAAAGTAATTTCGGGATCCAAAAGATGGCTCAACTTTTTGTTCTATATTGAGATTTGCTTCATTTGCTGTTTGTGGTTAATACCTAGCCAAAGGCTCTTAGTCTTATACGATAGTCTTTCATTTCCCATGCTTAACTTCCTATGCTTTAATTTCTCAATGTTTAACTTTTTGTTTCTAAACCAAGTTCTGTTCATGGTATTTTCTTTCTAGATTATTGACATAGTCTCTGGCGAGTCTCTAGGCCCTTATGAGCGCGGCGAAGTTGTAATCAAAGGGCCTCATATTATGAAAGGTATGTGATTGCATTACTTATCTTGTTGGTGGTGTTTCTGGTTTCCGCGCAAAAGTTCCGGCTTGGCCTTCGGGTTTTCAAAAAAGCGAAAGAAACGATATCTCTATCAAAGAGAAATGAATTATTTCATTTCAAATGTGCTTTTTCTAGCTGTTAAGGTTTTCAATAGTATTTTGAAAGAGTATGATTTTTTTATTGGTTACTGATAGTCTGTTCTGTTACAAATCAGCTTGTGATAAACTCGTTTTCATGCTCGAGGTCAAAATGGCTGCAATTTTCTTTGTATATTCTCATAAAATCTTTACAAAACATACTCAAGTTTACCAGACGATACCACAGGGAGCATTGGAATTAGCCCTGTCCACTGAAGGTCGAATAATCGGTATTCGGTTAGCTGAAGCCCAAAGGGAATATTCGGTTACAAGCGAATAGTTCGAATAGTACGATTATTCGGTTGGAGACGATGAGGGCGAATAACCTCACTATTGGAAGTCACAATGATTGTTTGAATGTTTTGTTACGGGTGCTAAATTTTCACTTCCCCACCCATATCGAAGCCATGCTAGAAAGCGTCCCACTTTTCAAAATGTTGGAAACCGGCCCTTTTTTAAAAATGGTTGTCATAAAGTTATGACGTTTGTTTTTTTTCATTAAATGAATACTGACTTTCTGGCCATTAGGGGCAACTAATGCTAGGGAAGGTTCGAGAAAACATTTATTTTTAAAAAATCGTTTTGAAAATTGCTATGTAGCACACCATTTGAGGTTACGTAAAACACAGGAAATATCAATAGGAAAACAAAAAAATTAATGGTTCTGTAATGACTGATTAGCTGTTGGTTGTTTTCAACAAATTACAATAAATTTCAGATTGCAGATTTCGACCCCAACCCTGGCACACCCATTTTTCCACACCCATATTCGCCGAATAATCGAATATTCGTTAATTTTCAAACCGAATAACCGAATAGGATTATCTGAAGGTTTGAACAGCTCTAATTGGAATGCATAGCAACCCTTTGGCAATTTACAATCAACATATAAACTAAATTAACTACGATTAGAAGATGCAAAATTAACGAAAAATAATAAAAAGAAACTATTTCTAGAAAAAGGAGAGGACAGATGGTCGCACCATGCAGATTGTGATACCAGTATGAAACCTCGTACATCTACAAAGTTTGATGTTATTAAAAAGATAAGAGTCACACTCCAACTCAAATCTGCCCCCAAATGCTATTTTTACAATTGGGTTTCTTGGACCAGGTTCAATTAAGGAGAATACCTCGTAACTACATTTTAAATATAGATACAGAGCTAATATTTGGTTTGATGGGCCTCCAATACAAGATTATTTAAATGCTTAAAGTTGTCTATTCCTGAATCCAATTCGATTCAAAGAACTTGAAAGATTTTGAAATTTTGTTGTCTTTTTCTGGTCAATCTGAGCTTGTTTTCATGGAACAAAATAGAATTTAATTATTTGAATGAAGAATCAGCTGGAGAACTGTCTTCTTGTTAGAAAGTATCGTTTCTTTCACAATGGCGTGGCATAAATTTGTAAGACCAGATTTAGAGCCAGGAGTTTTGTTGACTCTGAGTTTGGAGTTTAAAGGCGTCAGTTTAAAATCATAAGAAGGCTACTAAATTCTTTTAACTCTACCAGATTTTGCCGATTGCATATGTTGTATTAATGTCTTCTACGTCTGTGCATGCGTCGAACTTTATACTGATTGCTCGATTGTCTCTCACAAATATTGAATTACAAACTTTTATTGACGTATTTATTTCTACAGGGTATCTAAACAACGAAAAGGCGACCTCCGAGTGCTTGTCTAAAGATGGTTGGTTTTATTCTGGTGACATCGGTTACTATGATGATGAGCATAACTTCTTTATTGTTGACCGTCTGAAGGAACTCATAAAGTACAAAGGTTTTCAGGTATGTTATACAAAATACAATTTTACAAGTTTGTTCGTTGAAATTATTTGCATTATGATGGTGCATACGCAAGGAAGTTCCGGAGTCCTGGGGCAAAAGAGAAGGGTGATACCGAGCCCGCGCGTTAGGTTAGATAAGAAAGTATTTACGAAAGTTTTTTGTAATTATTTGTTGCAATCGTTTTAAACATTTTACTGTTTTTTGAGCATACTTTTGTTACATTTGATTCATTTCATGCCCCTCCTCCCCTCCTCCCCTCCTGCCCCCTCCTACTCTATATCAGCGGCCATATGCATACGAACAGCTGTTTTCCAGAGATGCAAGTGTCATCAAGTGTATTCTCAAGTATATCCTACATGCATTTTAGTCAATGTATCAAAATCATTTAGGATATGGCATGCTATGCCATTTTCTATAAAAGAGTCCCAGACACTTAACAACTTCAGAAGAAAAATTCAAAGCTATGATTTTGATTGCAGTTGTAGTTTGTGTAGATTGTATTTAGGTAATTTAGGGTTTTTATAGTTATATTCTTTAATAGTATTCTCTCGTTCATAACTTAGATTTAATTCATTAAAGTATCTTATATTTATGTTTCGGTTGGCTTAAATTAGCTCGTGAGCTAGCAACAAGAGCCATCCTTAAATAAAGAAGTTATTATTATTATTATTATTTTATTTTTGTAAATGTACAGGCGTGCTCAGCACCTTCCCCCAAATCGTGTGGTACTGCTCTGTTTTATTCACTAGCTTTTTCTAACCTAATACTAAAGTAGTTTTTTTATTATTTGCCTTATCGTCAATTATGTTCTCACAATTCATTCCTTCTTTGTTCAATTTTTATCTGTGCTATTTAGTTATTTATTACGCTATTTGACGCAATTGTGAGCCTTTTCATTACTTGAAATATATCTAAATAAATTTCACTAAGAAATGTATCTTAATCATTTTCCTATCATGTTAGCAATAAAGAAAATATTAGAATATTGCTCCTTCCTTTTTTTCCCTCCTTCCCTCATTTAAATTGTTAAAAGTTGATTTAAATCTTATATCAGGAAAATAAACGAAGTAGAAGCAGGAGTGGCGCTAACGGGGTGTTGGGGTTCGATGCGGTACCCCTCTAAGGATCATCAATTGGCTTTTCACCTTGACGATAATAACGGCATTGTAATTGCACATTTGGCAAACATGGTGGTTGTCATGAATGGAGCCATCAACCTGGGACAGGACACCCTCCTTAAAAGAAATCTTTCTAGCACCCCCTCCCCCTTGGTAGAAGATAACCCCTACGCACGGGTCGTATACGGGAGTCTTACCTTTTCTTTCTTCCCTTCAGGTGCCTCCTGCTGAACTTGAAGATATTCTGATGTCTCACCCAAATGTGAATGACGCTGCTGTTATTGGGATTCCTGATGAGGAAGCTGGAGAACTTCCGAGAGCCTTTATTGTACCCAAAGGCGAAATCAGTGCAGAAGAAATTATGAGCTACGTTGAAACGGCTGTCGCTCCACACAAGAAACTAAGAGGTGGTGTACAGTTTATTGATGTCATACCCAAAGCCGTGAGTGGCAAAATCTTACGAAGAGAATTGCGTGAAAAATTTGTTTCGTAACTTTACCTAATTTCGACATACCTATATCTTTTTTCGTAGTATTTCTTCTTTTTTTTACTACCTTAATAGAAAAATAGATTAGGAAACGCTCAGTAAGAGACTCGCTTATAATACCTTGAAATCTGACTGGTCAGTTCAAGGTTTTTGCGAACCTTAGCGCGAATTTTCACCAGTGGACTGGATTTTTTTTGTTTCGACAACCAGCCAAACTTCTAACAACCAGACGAAAAGATAGTCAATCTTGTATATATTAGTGATTTTAATGTAAATATTGATTGCATATTCTCGAGATTTTTTCTTGTTAAGTTGGTTTAACAGTTGCTATACCTTTATAAACAGTACTACTGCAAATAAGTATCGATGCAAATTTTTCCTGCTCGATAAAGATTTTAGATAAAGAAATAATCTTAACTTTTTGTAATTAATGATATTGAGAGCCTTAAGTAATTTGTAAGTAATTATTTTAAATCTTAAAGTCTTGTCTTGAACAGAGGATCTTGAAGGCAGTGTCAGCAGTAGCCTCTTTGGAATTTCGGAGACCATGCCCTTATTATTCTACTGAAATGCTCCATGCAGTTCAGTGTCACATACTTTTAAAATTATCTGCAGCTTTGGTTTACATAATTTGGGACTAGCTATTTGGTCACGCTTATGTGCATCAGAACGTTTTTAACTTCAAAGCACCCAAGTGTTATTTATTCATGCTTTCTTGAAATGAAGGGTACAGGAAGCCTTGAAAAGTTGGAGCATGTTAGAGAGAACCTTATCAACGCCTATTGGGTAGATAGAATGTGACCATGTTATCAAAAGGGCCCCTTAAACGGGCAGTTGATACTATTTGTTTAGACATCATTTTTTCAAATAAAATGGTCATTTTCAAAGATGAAAGTGGTACTTTTACTTGATAGTATTTTTTTTATGATTTCCAGAAAAGTTCATATTTCCAAATGTCCCTACAGTAGCCCTTATGAAATGAATGAATTTTTTGTACCGGTTTCAAATCCCATCTCACTCCTTCAGGGTCCTGAAACTAAAATACTAATTGTTATAGTAATTTTAAAATGTAGCTAAAACTAATGTGTGAACATAATTGATGTGATAAAGGTTTCTTAATGTTGCTTATTCGTTTCTGACCAGTCTCTGTTTGATGAATATTTTGCTTTACATTAGCTACCGATTTCAATTTCTACATATCCAGCATGAAGTTTAATATTTCTACTCTTGAATTAGTGAAACGAAAGTGGAATTGAAATCGTCTCGTGCCGCTTTATTCCTGATGTCTGCCATATGCCTCAAGAATTCAAATTCTTTGAAAGAAAAGTGAAAAAAGAAAGAAAGAAAGAAAGATTGAAAAAGAAATAAAAAAAGATTGAAAAAGAAAGAAAGAAAGATTGAAAAAGAGAGAAAAAAAGAAAGAAAGAGGGAAAGAAAGAAAGAAAGAAAGAGGGAAAGAAAGAAAGAAAGAAAGGAAGGAAGAAAGAAAGAAAGAAAGAAAGAAAGAAAGAAAGAAAGAAAGAAAGAAAGAAAGAAAGAAAGAAAGAAAGAAAGAAAGAAAGAAAGAAAAAACAAAAGAAAGGCACAGCATGCTCTTGGTAATTTGGACTTGAAGCCATTCCAGGAACTAAACAGAAACCTACTTCATTAAAGAAATAGGTAAAAAATATATGAATAAGCGAATCAAAGAACGCTGGAAAATGCTGGATTATGGCAGCCTGGATGGGAAGGGGGCCAAAATTGCAAGAAATTATAAAAATCGAGATGCTGAGGAAACTATGATGAAATGGAAAATATGTTCAGATAGTGAAGAAAATTATTGGAGAATTTATGCCATAACAGACGATTTAAATGCAGAATGGAAAAACACTGACAGAGAGTGTTGATATAAAGTGAAGATGGGTCCAATATTTTTCAGAGCTACGTGAATTGAGCTAAACGAGACGAGAGGGGAAGAACAAGAGAAAGAAATGAGATTTGAGAATACGGAGATAATATCTCTACGATTAGAGGTAGAATTGGTATTGAATCTTGGCAAGAAGAAAGTATCCAGGGATAGACAACATTCTAATCGAGATGTGGAAAGCAAGAGGAAAAGTTGAGTAAGAAAATATGTAACAAAGTGAAGGAAATTAAGGGCTGGCCACGAGATTGGCACAGTACAATCCTTCATTTTCTCTCAAAAAGTAAGACGTAGGAGGATGATGAGTTATTAGACTAATTGCGCATGCAAGTTTAATAATTCTGAAACTAATCATAAAAAAGTACTCTTTTTGAAATGTAGTTGGCTGATTGGGGCAAGTCTTGTTCTGCAAAAACATGATTTTGAAGAAGATGCATTTTTCTGGACACTTTTAAATGGAGAAAGGCTAAGCAGGCAGGGCCATCGCTAACTATTGTGTTCAACTGGGGTTTCCAGGTCATTTTGCTGACAAAGTGGGTGAGCCATACTTTGCCGAATAAACACCCCTAGATGAGAAAGAACTCCTCGCATAGCAACATAAATGTTTTCAAGGGGGTCTCACACCCGTCACATCCCCTATAGCGACAGCCCTGTGGGCAGGTGCATTATAGAGGGAAAGGTCGAGGAAAAAGATAGAAGAGAAAAGCCACTTACGTCACCAGCAAGCGACATTTGTAAAAAGATAACTGGAGGAAGTTTTGCTGATGCAGATGATGAGGCGGCAGTCTGAGGCCTTTGGTGTAAGTAAATTAAGAATATCACTTTTTCTCTCTTCAGCTATATGTTAATGTGTTTATAAGAAAAAGAAATCAGCGTAGTCTTGTTCACATTCATAGCAATTATTTGGATGGAAATGTAATGAAACACAAAGCGTTTGCCAAATTAATCAAAATATCCCCTGATGTTCATGATTAAGCTGGATTAACCAGCTATCAATATCTCCCCTTTGAATAATCCACAAAAAGCAGCTGGCTATTATCATTTGATCTTGTGGCAGTTCTTTTCTGGTATTTGAGATATGTTTTATTATGGTACTAACTAGTGCAACCCGTTGATAATTTTTCGTTAGTTCAGTATTTTGCAGTCATGAAGTTGCTTCAGAAAAGAGAAAAGTTACAAGATTGTGTACTAAAATTTCCTTATAACGATCATATTAGCTCATAAACTGATTTACTCAAAAGGCAAGAAGATGTGCTGTGTTAAGTCTCGTATAAAGGAATTCTTTGAATAGAAACCTGCAGGCAATGAATAATCTGAATCCATCATTTATGAAAATATTCTTCAAACTCAGGTCTTCACACTATCCTTTCAGAAATTCTCATGACTTGAAGCATTTATGACAAAATCAAGTAACTTTTGGTTCTATATGAAATTGGCTGAAAAGTATTATAATTTGAACTTATGGCATCTGAGGCTTTTGGATCCTGTTTTAATTGATCCAGTATCATTCATTAACAACTATTTGTTATAGAATGAAGAACGAATTGCAGATAAGGAGACAAATTAAATATAGATTCATTGCTATCTCTCATAACTAACTTTGCCTCACAAGTATTTTCAGAAACATTTATAAAGATACTTCAAAAAAATTAACTTTTTTGAATTTTTAAACTGTCAGGTTTTGAATTGTAATTTCAGTTGAATGAATGTCATAGCTTTTGAAATAGCATTGCACAAATTTTCAAACCAACAGAAATTGGTGCTGCATTTTAAAGTGATGAACATCTAGATTTTATCGGCTCTCTGCATCAAGGCAGCCCCCTATGCATATATTCTATTTCAAAAGAGATGCAGAAAGTATTGTACCTAAGTTATTTGCTAGAGAAAATGTTAAATTAATTTAGTTACTGACAATGATTGATCTACGTTAAAGTTACACTACTATTTTCTGCAGTTGTTTCAGAATTTGCTTGTGATCCAGAGGAAGATTCTGTCACCAAGGCAAGAGTTGCACCTTCTGTGATGTCACTCTTTAGAGGTACTGGGGTAGCAGTGATTGTATTACTGTCATTTGTCAATGAAGCAGCGGCATCCAGCTTTGGAATAATTACAGGTGTTGAGTCAGTTGATGTAGCCATGAGGGGTGCAGGGAAACTCGGTGTTCCGTACCCTGGATGATCAATTGACTGAACACTTGACACTGCCTGTAACATCTGTTGTGGTATCAAAGTAGTACTGGTAGATGAAGAAGGTGCCATTGACTGTCCAGGAAGCTGGCTTGTTAGCAGCGGAGCTTGCATTGACTGAGTTGGCTGGTACCCAAGATGTAAATTAGCTAGGTTCTTTTCAATTTCTATAAAACAAATTATATTTACTGGCTTCAATTACTTTTAACTTTGCATAAAATACTTCAAACTTCCAAATGCTGGAAATTGTGGAACTTAAAGGGACTTAAATCTAACATTATTTGTTCTTCAATTGTTTCTTTCATTATTTTTATCATAAGCTCTTTCATTGGTTCATAAGTTTGTTCATAAGTAAGTTAAATCTGTGAACACAAATTCAGTGGGTTAAAATGTAAATACCTAGTTTTAACAAATATCTTATAATTAAAATTTCGATATTTATTAAAAAAATTGAGGATTTTACTAATAGTATTTAAACCTGTGGGATGTTTAGAGGGAGATCCATCTCCAACAAGCGATACTTCTGTAAATCCACCTTCTGTCTGAGATGTTGGTATAATTGGGGGTGACATCTTAGAGCTTTCATCACAAACTGGAATTCTGTGCAAATATCCATACCCAATTCCACAACCAAGACTAAAAGAGTAGATATAATGTAAAAAAATCAGACCTTTCATAGAATAAGAAGGTGGCAAAATACTAGGAGACGTTTCTTTAGATCTATAAGACTGGCTAGAAAGCAATGCTGTATTGAGTAGAACACATTTTCAATAATAACTTCATATTTTGTCAAAGGGTCTTACCTTCCTTCTCCACCCCATTGTGTATTTGGTGTTATAGTTACCTGTAATGATATAAGATCTTCTATCAGGCCTGGCATAATGACCAAGCAATCATAGAAAGTGGGCAAAGCTCAATGAAGAGCACCAAAGTGTAATATAATCGAAAATAGAATTGTATCATTTTTTGCTTTTGTGAATACCTTCTTAAAAAGCAACCATTAAACCTTTGACACATTGAATGAGATAAAGCAACTAAGATGCAAACAAAGTTGTGCTGATAAAAAACTATTTCTTTTGTCTGCTTCATAGGTTTTAGAGCAAAGAACAGATTACAGTGAGATCTTGGGGGAATTGAGCTTACTTACCTCTCGGCAGCCATCTGTTTCTGAATTATAAACATAGAATTTAAGTGGCTTTCCTTCTTGTCCTTCTATAAGTGTAAAAAAATCCTCTGCCTGCAAAAGATATATACATAATTATATGAATTTTCTGAATATCCCTTTTTGTCATCTAGACATAATATATCCTTAAAAATTGCAAGGCACCAGCATAAAGTCAGATACCTCCACATCTCAACATTCAAAATTCAATGAAAGTATATTACGAGTCAAGATTAATAGGCAGAGTGCTCTAATGCCAAATAGACCATCTCTGTATTCTCAAAGCGATAGTGAAAATCTTTTGTTCTCTAGCTAGTTCCAATCCCTCGGGTGGGCCACACCAGTGACAAATTGATGGTAGACAGAGGTTATTAGACCGTTAATGGTCTATAGACAGTGATGTTCCAAACTTTATGCATAGAACAGAGCAGGTCTAATCTGCTACTTCAACTATGATGGCAGTTATATTAAACTGTGACAAAATCATAATGTTCTTCATACTTAGAGACATTGAGTCATGATAAAATGGATAGTTTATACCCAAAATAACAAAATCTGCTGAGTCACGATTTTTGTGCTTGTGATTGGTTGACCTGAAACTAGTCACATGTACTCACCTCATACTGATTAAGAAAAGAGTTTCTATTAATAGAAAGTTGTCAAAAATGGATGCCAATATCACATGAAACTGTAGCAATTATGCCGAAACCAAAAGACTCCTTAAAAAGAAAGCCTATTTACCATGACTCAATGCCTTAAAGCATGTATAACATGGTCTACAAAAAGGAAGCATTTTAACGCTCAAGGCAGTAATCTACATGGCCAGAATCTTATATTTATTATACAGCAATATAAATATAGCAAATCATATAGCAGGAAATATTTTGATGAGTTTACCTCATGTAAAATTGAGTCAGCACCAATGATATAGTCTGTATTTGACCTGAGGCCTGCAATATCCGCTGGTGAATTTGGTTGCACATCCTTCAATAAATAACAATTAGAGTAACAAAATGTCACAGTTTGATTCATATATATAAATAAAATTATTTTTTTGACCATAAGTTCATATAATATATCAAGATCCATACATTCTGAGAAATATATGAGACTTTAGTTGCGTTCATTCTAGCAAATGCAACACGATATACTGTCAGGCCTGGCCATTTGAGGAGAGCCATAGCTCTTGCTCCTCTCCAGGCTCTCCTCAAATGCTGGAGGAGAGCTACAGATTGCTTTCCTAAATTTCTCTGAAAAGCAAATTGCTCTTCTTGAAATCAATTTTTCCTTTGTTTATTTTCTTATGTATCTAGAAATAGCTCACCTGGAAATTACTAGGAGAGCTGTTTATTGCTTCCCTGCTTAAATTCTTATGGCCAGGCCTGTACTGGGCATGGCAAAAAAATTATCATGATGTTTTCTTTCAATCTTTATTGAGTTCAAAAAAGTAAATAAATGGCACATACCAGCACATGCCAAACATTTTCGTTTGCACCTTCAAACGAGCAAAATCTGATACTGACACCTATAATCAAAACAAAATCAGTTTCACAAAGTGAATTAGAAAATAACTAAACTAGAGATGTATTGGAAATATGCATTCAAAGGAACTATAACTTTTGGGAATAAGAATGAAATTGGAGTTTTTTTTCTATGCATAGAGATGATGAGATTCTTCAAGCAAAATAAATAAGATTACCTTATAAGCAAAATAAATAAGATTCAATAATATGTTTATGATTAAAACAATACATTACCAAGTAGTCCTTGTCCTCCCCAAAAGTTGCTTGGTGTTATGCTAACTTCTACAACGTAAAACATAAAAGTTTTAATAAGAAAATGTTATAAATAAAACAGATTTGGTATTAAAACATTTTATTAAATCTTAGAGATAATAATAATAATAATAATAATAATAATTGAATGTTTTAACAGGATAACCTATCAGTACAATATATACTGTTATCATTAGGGTCCTGATACTTAATAAATTAATGGTAAAAGATCTAAAGATTTGGTAAAAGGTAAAAGATAATGGTAAAAGATAAGACATAAAGATAAGATAAGTAAAAGACAATACATAAACATAGAACAAACCTCTAGTCTTTCCTGTCTTGCTACTAAAAACAGTCATTTTTACTGGTTTTTCTGCATTTGATTTCAGAATATTTTTCAATGCATCATTATCTGTATCCTATGGGGAGAAAAATACTATTATCAATTAAAATGAATTTTTCAGTATCTTCATTGCCTGGGACAAAACATGCAAATGTCAATTGTCATTACCCAGTTAATTGTATTTTAAAGACAAAATTATTTTCATTTGTGGTCATATATTAAATTGAAATTAACATACCAATCTAGTGTTTTCTACCATGACAACAAAATCAAAAAATGGTTCCAGGCCTGCCTTGTAACCAGGAGAGCCCTCTTGGACCTGGAATGAGAGAATGTATGAGAATATATAAGTCAGGCTTTACAGGTTAGGGGACCTAAAATATTTCAAACATTTCACAAAAGAACACAAAATTAAATAAACTACAAGCAAGAACTGCAGAGCATGTTACAGATTGCAGGGGCCAAAACGTTTTTGGATGGGCTTAACATGCTAAAAACCAAGAGCAGCGTGACTTTTGGTATGATTTTCAGTGCATTTTGGAAATTATTGGAGGGGTTGAAGCCCATGTAGCTTCCCTGCTTCCACGGTTCCTGCCTACACATACCAAAGATAAATCTTAAGCAGTAATTCTCTTCCTAAAGAGTAAAGGGATAATATCTTCTTACCCCAGTTTTAAGCGTAAATGTAAATTTCACTTCATGGACAAATTTAAGGACTAATCTTTCCATAACTATGGTTTTATTGTATAATTATATTTATTACTATATTACTGTAAATACATTTTACTTTTAGATATTTTCCCACCCTTTATTTTTAAACCAGGCTGGAAACAAGCTTTGCACTTGCAGAAACGATGAAGACGATGAAGAATGATGAAGAAACATGGAAAACTTACTGGTTTCTTAACTTTGGTAAATGATAAAATTAAGGGGTGTTTGAAATGTAGGGCCTATTTGGCTATTGCTGTTTCATAAACTACATTTTATTGGAGAGGGTGGTTGCAAGTTTCTTGTATCCTTCAAAATAAGCACTTCCTTTCCTATAATGGCAGACAAATGCTTCAACAGCTCGAATGTTTTGAAGATACTTCAAATAGACGTTAAAGATCCTCTAAAATCATTACATTTTTTTGATGAAAAGTTCATCATATTCTCATTGCTGACTTTTTGTACTAAACCAAATCAGAAATGTTTGGTTGTTTGTCAGTCAACCATATCGCGCCAAATGTTTGAAATTAATCTTTGATACCAAAAAGAAAGAACTCTGCTGGAAAAAACTTCAAATTCTGAACAGAATAGAGCGCAAATGTTATTTTCTGGGTATAAATTTCCTTGAAATGATTTCGTGGCCTAAAAGATCTACTACTTGAGCATGCATGAAGAGGGATGTTATTACTTTACAAAACAATACAGATGAATTGTAACTTACCCTAAGAACATGGTACCCCTCAGTACCGCCACCAGGGACCTCTACAGCCGATGAACCGATTCCCATTGCAATATAATTATTCAGTATTTACACCATTTAGTCCCCAATTGACTTTTGATTGAAAATCAATCCCTTAGCCTCTGGTTGAAATTGTATTTTAAAGTTTATTGACTACGTGTCACGTTGTTGTAGACATGAAAACTGTGTCATGGGTTTTAGGAATTCATCCGAACTGTTAGGAAAATGAACATTTCCAAAAATAGCCCCTTGGAAGCTATGACAAGTAGGAGTTGGACACGCGGGTTAAACCGCGCATAACATGGGACCATTTAGAAGTCCTTTTTTCCCTGTGATTGGAATCACTTCCATGCTCCCAGCATGCTGTTCTTCCTCTTATGACCATTCCCTGTTCTGCAAGATGGCGGTGAGTGCTCCTTTCACGTGGATTTCCAACTCGTAATAAAATCATACCTTTTCCTTACTTTCACATTCTCATAGGTACCCCTGATTCTTTCATTGCCTGATTCTCCATAATCTCCAATATATTTCTTTTCTTTATAGTCATTTTTTCGAGATAGCTTAGTGCCTTTCTCCGGCCGAATTCACAGTACATCATTTTTGCCTGTTACAAACTTACTTTTGACAATTGATTTGAAATTTAGAGCGCTTGATTAATGCACGTAATTGATTTCAACCTTGAATACAGTTGGTATAGTTTTTCTTCAAAACAGCATTGGTGTAAGAAGAGAATTGAAAATTGGACTTAATGTTATTTCTTCCAGACTTTTGACACCTGATTCTACAGATATCTTTAAAATATCTAGATAAAGGGCTTCTTCTTCTACCTTAGCAATAAAATATTTATAATATAGAAAATCTTTTCAGCCTTTGTAAATTCTAAAGATTGTTTCTGAAGATGATTAAGAAATTGTTTCAAGGGAAATCAGTAAACAGTTTGTGTCTGCAACGATGAGATATGAATCCTCAAATAAACCCTATCAGAAAGTATGTTTTGTAAAATAAGCCCCTGGGATATGATCAAGAATTAGCCGCTAGTATGCAGATGACACCCATGGTAGCTCTGTGTGCACACCTAAAAACTTGATACATTGAATTTAAACTCTAATTTAAATTAAATGTATCAAGTATCTAATGTATAAATGTATCAATTTTTTCTAAAGAAAAGATTGAGGGAAATTGACTGAGCTGACACACCTGACAATTTCATTCAGTTTTTGTGTACCATCAGCAGCTGTTGGGGCACCCAAGATCTTATCAAAATTGGTCATACTATGCAAACTGGATTCATGGTAACACCAGTGTGGAATTTAATTACATCACATCTGCGATATCTGGTGTGGACTGACAATTCCCTACTCTTTTTCTGCCGTTTACATGTGTATATCTGGCATCAGGGCTACTTTGATTCCTGCCTGGCTTAACAACCTATACCATGGGTTGAAGCAAAACAGTTCAGTTCATTTAATTTCATCTCAAAATTCCACTACATACAATAAATTCAAAGATTAATTACAACTACAACTAAAATGCAAAAATAAAGAAGGTAAAGAAAAATTACTGTATGTAAAGGAATTTCTTAATGGAGAAGCTCTCTCAAAGGTACTTATGACATCATAGACTCTTAAGGGTAAATATATTATCTTTGTAATCATGGCTATTTCATTCTTTCAGGCCACAACTGAAAAAGAAAATGTTATGCGAGACATACGCATCCAAAAGCTATGTTTAAACATTTGTGTTGGAGAGAGTGGAGACAGACTTGTAAGAGCTGGAAAAGTACTTGAAGCCCTAACAGGACAAAGTCCTGTCTTTTCCAAAGGTAAACTATGGCTTTGCTTTTTTAGGACTGGTTGAATTTTTTTTCTGAGTATTAGCACTGAGACTGGACCATTTACTTTGTCAAATTGAAATGGTGCAAACAATTTTCAAGGTGTATCCTCATATGATCCCCATAACCCTAAGGGCTTTCATTTGGCTTGAAGTTCAATAGCCGGGAGAAGTTTGGAAATGCGATCAGGAATAGACCTTATTAACACCATGTGGTTTTCTGATGCAAGAAAATTTTTGATTTCAATAAACTCTACTCTAACTGGAAACAACATAGCCTACTCTGTTTCTATTTGTAACAGGCGACAATACATTGATTGCTGAACTATTGCTTGCAGTGCTTGAGAAAGTTCTGTATGATGTTACTATTCATTTGTAACAGAGCAGAAAAATTGATCTGTTTAGTCAGATCCCAGTTTAGTAAAAACAGTTTGGGTTTTTACTAAACGCCTTAGCACAGATTTTAAAACCTGCATGACATATATATTTGCAATGAAAACATGCCAGATATTTTCTTCTTGTCCTGGCCTTTTGACAACCCAATTTTATGACATTTTGCTCTTGCCTTGATTTGACAGATATTAAAAAAAACCAAAACTCCCTATAATTTGAAAACGATGTTGATAATTTTAAAGCACCATCTTTTTAAATGGATTTGCATCTCTCAAGAGCCTCTGTGCTGCCACAGTCTGATGACTAAATAAGTCCTACTTTGCCTGCCAATGATGCCTATTGAATATTTGCTAGTTGATGCACTTCATGAAAACACTACCAAATTCTGAGGCAGGCAATGTCTTACCTTCTATTAATCCATTGCTATTTAGTTTTGATGTGCTATTAGTTATATATTCTGTCCTGATTAGATTTAGGCATGTTTGGAGGCTTGTGTATTTGATCGTATATTTGAACTAATAATGCTAGGACTGTATATATATATATATCAAGTTTATCTCAGTTATATACTATATTAGTTGGGTTAGGTTTATATGTATATATTTATCAAAATTTCATTATATTTTCCTTTAGCAAGATTCACTGTCAGATCTTTTGGAATCAGAAGGAATGAAAAAATTGCTGTACATTGCACTGTTAGGGGACCAAAGGCAGAAGAAATCCTTGAAAAAGGATTGAAGGTTTTACTTTTAGTTGCATTTTAAATATCGTAAACTTTGCTTAAGTTTAAACAATCTATTGACTGATCAAAACAGCCATTAACTCTTTAAGCCATTGTTGAAGGCTGCCTTCTGCCATGATTGACTCCTGTGATCATGTCTAGGTGCGTTTCTGCAGGACCAATTCCTTATCATGTGCATCCCACCCAGGCTTGCATATGTATGACTTTTTGAACTCTTGTTTGTATGACTTTTGTTTAACTAACTGCTGGCTTTTTTTTTCTTCATCTTGTAAATTCAACCTACATCATTTTCCCTGAATTTAAACCAAATTTTTAAACATTCACAATTTTTTTACAAATTCACACAATAAGCAAACATTTTTTTAGCTGTATGTTCTGTTCTGTTCTTTTCTGTTCTGCACGCCGTACTCTGCACTTCTAAACAGTATAGAAAATGACATTTATCTGAACTTGAAGGTTATTTGTGATGTTCTGTTGTTTAGGTAAAAGAATACGAGTTGAGAAAGGGAAATTTCTCACAAACTGGCAACTTTGGTTTTGGAATCCAGGAACACATCGATTTAGGGATCAAATATGACCCAAGCATCGGTATCTATGGAATGGATTTTTATGTTGTTCTGTCTCGCCCTGGAACACGTGTTGGAAAGAGGAGACAACGCAAGAGCCATGTTGGTTTTAGCCACAAAATAACCAAAGATGATGCAATGAAATGGTTCCAGAAGAAGGTAAAGCTCTTTCATGTTTTTCATGGCATATGAAATTGTTATGCATTTACTATTAGAATGCATTTACTATTAGAATGCATACATCAAGGGATGCTGAAGCACATTTTAGAGTGGGGGGGGGGGGGGCTCTAGACAAACTGGCAAACTTTTATGCAACCATTAAGGTGCCAAAATCTTCTGTATATAGATATATATATATTGCCAAAATCTCATAGAAGTCAAATTTACGTTGTATGTACAGTTTCATCGCTGTCATCGTTGTATGTACAGTTTCAAATGCATTTTTCTTTTATTGTAGTATGAAGGAATCTTGCTGCCTGGAAAATAAAAGAACATAGTGATGCCATTAAATATTTCTCTATCAGAAATTTTCAGTTGAACAAGTTTGTTTGTTTTTTTGTTTGCCTCTTAAAATATGGAAAACTTTGCAAGAGATTTGTAAGTGATTCCCAGTATTTTTTCCTTGAAACATATCAGAAGCATTGGAAACTACCCACCCTTTCCAATTCTCCTTGCCAATTTAACAAAATTTCTCCTACAACAAAAAGCCTGTAGATTCAGCTGTGTCAAATACTTGAGATCAAAACCCTCCTTGTGTAGCTGTCAACAGGATTGAAGAACCGCCAACTTAATGGAATTTGGCAGCTTAATGGTAAAAGCATGTAGACAACTCTGAAAATCTGTCATACCTGAAAATATTAAACTCAAGTTGCAATTTTATACTTTGATGTTTGCCTGGTCCCTTGCAGGAGCCAACTTTAGTAACATGCAAAAATGTATGTGTTTTTGCATAGGATGGGTAGAATTTAAACATCAATGCTTTTCATCATCTATCCAAATTATCTGTGTCCCATGTAATTTGTGCTCCCAATGCTATTCTCTTCTCGTGCTCTCTGTATATTCTGTCCTTCCTGTAGTTTTTATTGCAGACTTTCGCATCACACAGCTTTAATTGCTTATGAAGTATTAGCCTATGCTGTAGACCCCTCTCCAAACGAAGATATCTTCGTTACTTCTTTATTTGCTTAACAAAATTCTCCATTTGTAGCTAGTAATGTTAGGGAGGTAACCTAGAGGATATGTTGCTAAAACCCTATTGAGGTAGGATACATATGCTAAGAAGAGTGGGTTGTGAGAACAAACTTTTATTTTTGTTTTGAAAGAAGTTATTTGAGTCTTGAAAGCAAGAAGACCTTCAAATGTATGTTTGAGAATTAACACGTTCTGGGAAGGAAAGATAACTTTCAGGATAGGTTTCGTGAATTTGCCAAGAGACTTGGAAGGGTCACAACTAAAAAGTTTTTGGTTATCCCGACACATATCAGTGGATATGTGTCTGGATGGTAAAATAACTGAGTGGGAGCAATGTCCATGGGAGTGTCTGTTTTAGGGGGGGGATGTTAACAACAGAATTGTGGTCTAAATCTTCGGAGAATGAAGAGCTCAGATAAGTGTTATTAGGGCAATTAAGAATACTTGTCGACAAGGGTTGGCAACAAAGGATTGCTGCCTCTACCGATATTGCAAAAAATATTTACCATAAGCGAATATCATAACAAGCAAGGCACAGTTACCCAGAGCTAGAACAAGTTACTAATGATACTGAAGATGGCACAACTTTGAATTATTTCAAGAACAGAATTTACTATATTTTGAAAGGTTTTTTCTGAAGCCTCTGATTTTTTTCTTAAAGAGACCCATACTCATTACATAAATTTGCTTTAAAAAACAGAAGCATTATGATATATAATCTAACAGGAGCTTACATATTTCACAAAAAGAGCTAGACAACTGGGCAGCAAGATTTGCAATAAAAAATGAAACAATAATTATTTTACATATTACATTAACATAAAAAGTAGTCATTGCGTCATACGCTACAAAAAAATTTTCACAAAGTTCCTCCGAGAAATAATGTATAACAGTACCTTTACAAGCTTGAAGATAATAACATTAATATTTTCTGTAAATTATTCATAGAATTAATGGTAACAGTCTTAACAAGGGCAATAAATTTATTAAAAAACTAAAAGATGTGCAAAAACATTTTTTTGGTTTGCTAGCTGCACTGCAATTTTTATGCCAGAATGCTTCTGCTACTTTGCTAATATGGACATCTGATGGTGAAAGTGCTAATGTGGTATAAATTGGGGCTGTCTATACCAATGAATCCATGAAACTCCATCGCTTAGTTATAGCTAGCAGTGCCAGTGATATAAAATAATCTATAATGATGCAGATATTTCTGGCTTCCATATTTTCTTATTAGCAATATTGACCACTGAACATTGACATTATTTTTATTGGGTTCTGAAGATAACAAACCCATTGACCATCGCCATAATTCCTCACTTTACAACCATTGTCTAATTTTATTTCAAAAACTGGTTCACTTTCCAATTCTTGCAAAATTATTTTCTGAATGTCATATCCAGTCACTTTAGCATGTATTCCTTCTCTGCACCCTAAAGTTATGTGGGCAGTACACCCCTTCTCAATTGATGGATGGAGAAAATCACTGCCAAGGTTGTTGATGAATTTTTTATACTTTTCTTGCACATGATTCATTTGATAGGTTGCTGCTGGCTCATGAAGCTTCATTTTTTTGTCAAAAGCATTTACTAATTCTTTTAACTTGTCTTCACCTGGGGTTTTAACACCATCACTTACAGATTCTTTCTCACTCTCTGGAACCATGGGATCAAGTCCTGCATTCAATTCTTTTTCTAAAAATGAGTCATTTTTTCCCCAAAGCTCTAAGGCTTTACATGACAGCCTGACCCTTGCTCCTATTGTCCTAGGGGTTAAACACCACCCAATTATGACAATTTCAGTTACCTGTCCCATAGCGTCATTAGGTCTTGATTGGTAAATGTAATCTTTAGACCAAGGGCACTTTCCATAGTTCAAGAAACATGCAGTAACATGATGCAGTGGTTCAGCTGATGCAAGATAAACAGAACAAAGGTTCAGTGCCCCAGTTCCTGATTGTGAAAAATCAAGCTCTGTATCCAGTGCAAATTCCTTTATTTTCAATAACACATTTGCCAAATCAAAGCCTCTCTTCCGTACATACTGTGAATCATCAATACCAATAAACCACCCATAGTATAATGGAACCAATGGAACTACTTCACTTGCCTCCAATGACTCTGACTTGAAACCATGATAATCCCTTTTGTTTGTGGTGTTTTGAGTATCAATAGTATATACTGAATTATCTTCAATGAGAACTGTTATGTACCCATTGTTACGGCAGACTTCTAGCAGAGGCTGAAAGCTTTTAATCTGCAGCATTTCATTGCCTAGAAAATGAAAAGAAGTTGGAGAGGCTTCTCATTTAACACCCAAAATTTTGATAATCCAAACATATTTTAGAATCAGGAGGAATTTTGATAAGGCAAATAAAAGAAGCATCTTAAGCTTTACTGCACACAGAGGTGAGTTTACATGCTTAAGATTTTTTGAGGAGGTACTATCTCATTCATCACAGTTAAATGAGGAATAATTAGGGGGTTAGCTATAGCCATTTTCTCCTTGTGTAGCTACCAAACCTGACAGTGATCCAAACATGACATGACAGTGATTAAGTCACCTTTTCTAAAAACAAGTCATGTTTGCCAGGTTAGATCTGTTGATGAAGCAAATGGCTTTGTTTGGATTTTGGTCACTGATGACACAAAGAATATTTAGATGTGCTACCTGTCAACACTAATGGCTATGAACCTATCAGAGAGAAAGCTGCTGTTTAGATCCAATTGACAAAGATTTTATCTTACCAAAGTATTTCTTAGCAGCCAAACTGCATTCTTTGTCTGAGTGGAGAACAAATTCCTGTGCAATCTAAGGTAGTTCTAAAGTTAGAGACCATCAAAGTCACACACATTTTGCATAGACACACGTATTTTGGTCCTTTCTGCTTGTTTGTAGCCTACACAAAAAGCAGGTTAAATTGCTGTTGGCTATAATTTCATAATTGTAAATTGATTTCATTATAGAGAGTGGAATCAGAGCAGGAGAGAGCAAAGTAAGTTTTTCTCAAGAGTGATCTATGGGGTAACAGTTACACTATGAAGTGCTGCTTGATCCTGTGCCTGGATTCCTTCCTCTGCATTTCTGGTTCACAGTGCTGTGCGCTTTTGCAATCATTTGTGCATGTGCACCAGATTAATTATTATATTATTATGTACTGTTATAAATTCTTTCTCAATAAAAACAAAGAATAAAATTGTTAAATTATGTTACTTAATATGTAAATTATGTTAATTCAGAATTCTAACCTAATAGTAGTTTTTAAGTAGTCATTGGACATCATATGCAGCAAAATGTCATATAGAAGCATCATTAGTGAAATCTGTGCAAAATGTATACCAGAATTTATGTTATCTGCGCAAAACACAGAGAATGCCGTCTGGCTTAGCAGTAGAATAAACATGAGTAACATAAGCAAGAAGACCAGACTGAAGTCCAGAAAGGATATTGCTGGTTTCAAGGAAGGTAAATGTGTTGTTTGGATGTGTAATGGTGAATCTTTGATGTGCTCACAGAACTATAAACAAAGTCATTGCAGCAAATATTGAAACTTGCTAATGGATGGATATCCATATTTATGCCTCCGAAAAGCTCATTATTGAATTTTCGTGCTCAATCTTTCGACTGAAACTGTGGTTCCCAGCTTTGTTTGTGACTCTTGAGAATGGGAGCTTAAAGGGCCTTAATAGAAATTAGTAAAGACTGTAATAAAGAGCAGTGGTTGAATTGATCTTTCTGATGTTTTACGCAATTCCTTGGTCCAAACATCCTATTCTTGAGATAAATCTTCCGATTCATATAGAAATTGGCCCTACATATTTTCTTTCTGAAATCAAGGATCTCTTCAATTATGATGGCTTAACGAAAATTGCAGGTACCGAATAATACAACGACATGCTTCCCATCTTCACAAGCCGATCTCGCCTTGTTGATGTAGTATTGGTGTGCCTCTTCACCTTCAAAAAGTGGATCTGCTTTATAGTCTGTCTGCAGAGGTATGTCATCATCGATTTTACATACCAAAGCGTCTTCTTTATAAATCTTACACAGTTCTTCAATTATAATTGACCATTGATCTCTCGCTTCAGATATTCTCAGCAAGTATAGTAATTTATTCTTTTTGCAGAATTCGATTGTTTTTTCACTTTTGTGAGGCAACATCTAGGCTACCTGAAAAGATTGTTTTTTCTCTAAAACTTGTTTTGCTTCGGTTTCACTGCCTTGTCTTGGAGACGAGGCTCCAGAACAGAAGCAAAAAATGGTTAGAAGAAGGGATAACTGTTTATAATGCACTGTCCCACCCACCCCCTGTGGCGCACGCCCTGCTTCCTGCATTCAGACACTTCATCAACCTGACAACACTGGACCGGCCACGTCCCCCTCTCGGTGGCATGTGCATGGAAGTACATACGTAAGCACGGACTCGTCTTGTAGCATGTATAGCGTGGACGGCACAAGATTATTAAGATCATGGCAACCAGGTGGGGTATCGCTGGAGCTGGCAAAATATCAGTCGATTTCTGCCTAGCCTTGAAAACATTGCCAGAAACCGAACATTGCATAAAAGCTGTTGGTGCTCGATCTCTAGAAAGAGCCAAAGAATTTGCTGCAAAGTTCCAAATCGAAGTAGCTTGCGGGTCGTACGAGGACTTGTTTTTGCGTGATGATGTCGATGTCATCTACATCGGTACGATCAATACGACTCACAAAGAATTATCGATATGTGCAATGAAGAGTGGCAAGCATGTTCTCTGTGAAAAGCCTGCTGGAATGAACTCATCTGAATTAGACGAGATATTCAGTGTTGCTAAACAAGAGAGGAAGCTTTTTATGGAGGTAAGCATTTTGAGGTAGCATGTAGTAAAAAACATACAACAATTGATACCCTCTTATATACGTCCCCTCATTTGAGCCCCCTCTTATATACGTCCCCTCATTTCAGCTCAGGCCAGTAAAATTAATTTTAGTTACATTGGCCGAGAAGGGGCAATCTGCTGGCTAATCCACATATCTTCTCTAAGATCCAGAAATACTTTGTAAAATCTGAGAATTGATCTTAAAAAAATTAAATAAATTCGGATTTGGATGAATTCGGATTAAAAATCAAATTGGATAATCCGGAGCCTGTTTCAAAATCGAAAATGAAATCTGTTTCAAAAATGAAATTGAAATCCCCAAATTTGTCAATCTTTTCAAGGATGTTCTTAAAATTACAAAAAAGTATTTAAAAACACTGAAATTAATTTTATTATAAATGTTTTGAAATATTTTCAGCTTCTTGATATCAATTTTCAAAATCAAAATCAAAATGTGGAAAAGTTTTTCCACATCCTAAATAAGTTTCAAAATCTTATCAAGTCAAAACCCAGGAAAATATTCAGAAGCCTGCAGTCAAAATGGCACATTGATTTTATCCTAAAAGTGGTTCCAAGGTTACAGACGAGACAGGGACCAATTTTTGTTTGCACTATGGAAATAGATAGTCAGCGAAATTGAAGAAAGAGAGCCTACTAATAAATTGTCTGTTTCCTAAATTTATTTTGGCAAAAAAGACTGAATGAAGAAAAGGTATCCTGTTTCGAAAAGAGAACAAAGATTAGGTCTGACCAACAATGCAATAGGCAAAGTTTGGCAGTTCAACAACGAAGCGTTTTGATAAACATAGGAATTGCAAGAGAGCTGAGCACCGAAGGGGAGGAATGACTAATGTAAGGGAGTCAAAAATTGCTAACAAGAGTGGATAGATATTCACTAGCTTCTTTTACCTATACAGTTTCAGCTTAGACAGCCTCCAGCTTTGACAAACCACAAGCTTCTAAAGAAAAAACATTATTGTTAATTATTTGCAAGTTTGACTGCAATTTAAGCAAATGACGGTTGAATGTTTCCAAACATTGAGTTTAAATCGTAATTAAAACTGCAGTAAAGGTTTTTAGAAATACCATCATGATTAACAAGAATGAAAAATGTTTTGAGCCAATCAGACTGTTTGTTTACAATTTGAACCAGCCAATGGTATAGCGTCAAAGACAATAGAAATCTGAAGAGAAAATAGCATCAAATCAGCTGCAACAGTAAGGCTCGCACCTCCTATCCAAAGCTGTGGGGAAAAACCGGTGCCACAAAAAGTTAACGCTGAACGCAAAAATTGTCATTATTTAAGTGCTTCAGACAATTATGCATAGCAAAGGAGTATATCTAAAACTTTGTCGTCCCCTTTTTTTAAATTTGGTCGTTAACAAGAGATAAGCGATGAAACATTAAGCCCATTATTGCCCTGATTGAATCTGCCTATGTTGGTTATGGTTTGTTGTACTCCAAGAAAACGGCATCATGTCATTTTATTGAAAAACAGGTCATTTTACAATTTTTTTAAAGGTCGTTAATAAAATTTAAGCAGAAAATAAACCTTGAAAAATTGTGCACATTTTACTTGTTATTTCAAAAATTACTTTGTAAGGGACTTTGGAAAAAACAGAAGATTACGTTTTCAAGAAATTGATAAAAAAGCAGGTAAAATAAAAAGTACGTGTTATAAAATTTGAATTTTTTCCATGCTCGTAGGCTGTTTGGACAAGGTTTTTCCCAGCACACTTGGAAACATTTGAAGCATTGAAAAATGGAATCATTGGAGATATTATGGCAGTCCAAGTAACATTTGGTATCTCAGTTCTTGGTTCTATTGACAGAGTGACTAATCCAGGCCTTGGTGGAAGTGTTTTAATGGATATTGGCATATATTTGATGCATTTTGTAGATATGGTTTTCAGTGGGGATGAACCCATAAAAAGATCCACAATTGGATTCCTTGCTGATTCTGGAGTTGATTTATGTAGCAGCACAACATTTCTCTTTAGGGGAAAGAAGATTGCCCAAGCCATGTGTTCAGGAAGTAAGTTGACATGAATATTAAGCCAAATATATAATTGTTTGAATGTGGATTTTGCATATTGATGTTTTTATTTCTAAACATTATCCCTGGTTTTTATTTTAAATGCACAAAGAATACTCTTGGAAATGGATAGTTATTTTCAGGCCTTGAAAAAAACAATTTTCTTCCTGGAAGCAAAATAAAAAATTCAAGATTTCCTGTGAAGCTTCAAGAAAGTTTCCACCCACTGAAATTGATATTTCATGTTGCTTGATTTGTTTAAAAATTTGTCCTAAAAACAAACTGTCACACTAAAAAGAACTAATTGTTGGTCCTGCAGTCTTGAACATAGCTATTCGAAACAGGAATCATTTTGTTTATACTGTATTCGATAATCAAGGAGAACGTGATCAAGCACGATACTCATAGTTTGTTTTCAAGGTTAAAGAAAGTAGATCTGAAAATCTATAATAACTTTGATTAAATTTCATATCATATCAATTTCATACTAGCAAACTAAATACTTTATAAGTATTGATATATCGATACATCTTGCTCTGGGTTTCATGTTTGCTTCTCATTTTTATCATCAGTTCATACAACATATAAGAATAATATTTTATTTTTCAATGGTTAAAATAAATGTTTTAAATCAGGGGTGGTGCTAGAGGCAACTATTTAAGACCAAAACGCTTACATTCTATAAAGCAAGTGATGTATGCGAATGCCAGTAGGAAAATACGAATAATAATGGACACATCCACACAGGTTTTGAGGCATGTTCACCTTCAAAACAATTGATGTAACAAGATTGGCTGTCTTTAAGTGTTTTTACATATTTATAATGGCTAATGTATAAAAAGGAATGAACTTTGTTTGAGCTTGCTGGAATTAAATTAGTAGCTGAAAATCATGCACGGAAATATGGCATAACAGACGCTTATAATACCAGATTATTGAAAGCTAAATCTTTGTTTTTTGTTAGTAGTGCAGAACAAAAATTATACAGTATGTATGTATATCACAAGAAAACAGCATTCCGTAGAAATATTGTAACATGAATTTAATGTTCATATTAAAATCAAGCAATGGAGATTTCACGCTAAAAATTTCCTGGCAAACATCAACAATTTCCTGCAATGAATTTGTGCTAAAAATTTCCTGGCAAACATCAACAATTTCCTCCAATGAATTTGTGCTAAAAATTTCCTGGCAGCGGCGCTGCCGGACATTTTCCAGCCCTGGTTATTTTTTTGAGTTTTAAATTGCACTGTCTCACCATTTAAATTTGCTTTTTTTCAAATTGATGCTCTATTTGCTCAGAAATAATTTTTTGAGACCATAACTGACCAATAACTAACTGTCTCAGTTGCAGATCTTCCAAATGAAGGGATTATTATTGGCACTAAAGGAAGGATCATATTTAGGGCCCCATTTTGGTGTCCTACACTTGTCACCATCAATGATGTAGACAAAAGCTATTCATTACCTGAAACATTGTTTCCAACAAACTTTGCTAACAGTGCTGGATTAAGGTAACCAAATTTGTTAATAAATCTCAGCCTCAGAAGTTGTGTCTCTTTATACCTTTTTTCAGTTGATAAAATTTATATATATAAATATAGTATCAAATATGTTTCCTCAGGTACTGAAAAACATTTGAACCAGATCTGAATTGAAGTCAAGGCCAGTTTACAAGAGTGAATAATCCACAAGAATAATGCTATTTCGACCACAAAACTTTACTCCTTTAGTATTTTTACTTGTATTTGGCAGAAAAATTGTCCAAAAAAGAATCCTTGGACATTATCACCCCATTGTTTGAATTTTCTTGTCAGCATTCTTGTCAGTATTCCTGTCAACACTTAAAAATTCAAACTAGTTTGATTTAAATCCTGGCAATACCCAGACAATATAAATTTCAATTCAAGAATGTGCACAGTTGCATAAAGAAGTGTTCCATGTTTATGATTTGTATTAAGAGAACCAATGGCTGTGTCCAGACTCCATTATGAAGATGCAGAAGATAGGGCGTTTTGGAGAAAAATTTTCCAACCAACCAACCAACAAAATAGTCACTTGGGCACATCTCTCTAGCATTAGCTTGCTTTTTACAAGAATCAGATATCTCCAGGATTGAGTAAATTTCATTGATGTGCAAATGAAAATCCAAATGTTGATAAAGTATGCATGTGCAGATATTGGCTCTGAGATGCATGCACAAATTGTTTTTTAGCTTAATTTCTTATTTGTTGCCTAATGTTTTAGATATGAAGCCGAACATATGAGGAAGTTAATCATAGAAGGAAAGATTGAAAGTGATGTAATGACTCACAGCACAAGCAAAAGAATAATGAGGTACCTGGAACAAAGTCGACAAGAAGTAAATAACTGAGTGACCAGAACCAACTAATTTGACTTTTTATAATTTAATGAGTTTTAGGATAAGCTACAAATAAATTGAAATTTTGAATGACCCGGCAATAGAATTCTTGTACCAGAAATTATTTAGGACATATTAAAAATTTTGAATTTTTACTCCAGTTTCTTTTTCGCTACCAGGATACTTTAAGGTACTAAATGTTGCTTTCTTTAAAGGAACTTGCAATTAGTGTCTATGAGAGGCGAATGCAGATTTCAACTGATGCATGCATGCCTTGTTTTTTATTTTTTAATCATCCTTAACCATCATGAAGGATCAACATCATCATAGGGGATGACTACAGTTGTGTCATTAGATTGCGTGAACAGAATGCTCTGAGTTGCAGGGACTCACTTTCCAAATTTCTTTCAAAGAATTGTTTGGATTCTGGAGTTAATTTTTTTTGCTTTAGTTCACTTTCAATTTTCTGTTTTTTGTATCAGAAAATTGCTAGCTCAAAGTAGCATAGTTGCTAAGAAACTTAATATGAAAGCAAAAATGTGTCAAAATGTTTCATGTTTCCTAAAGTCAGTTTTAAAGTAGTATATCCTGATGAAGCTGTTCATTTGTGGGGAAGACAGCCAAAGTTTAACAGGAAAACAAGACATTCACATTGCTTTTGGACTGAATTTACTTCTTTTCTTGATAGCAATTTCAGAACTATGTGAAAGTTTGTTCATTGATATGATAATTTGGGAACAAATTTGTTCGATTCAATAGGTATCTACAACCAAGATGATCCACAACCTTTTTGCTATTTAGGGAGCTGTTTGAATGTTTTTAACTGCAGTAGTTATTCGGTTATAAGCTGCTGCTTGTAATTATTTTTTGGTATGGTTTGCTGCAGTTTATAATCAAGGGCAGCTTATAAATTAGGGCTGCTAAAATTATTTCATCCAGACCCTGCCATGCTCTCCAGCTACTTTAAAGCTGATGATGGTAATGTTGAAGATTAGGAAGAAATACTTCTAGGGTCCATTGAGAGTCCCGTGCTGTTGGTTGAACTTCTAATATCTATTTTTTTGTTTAAGCACACAATAATCAGTTTTTGCTTTCATCATTCCAAACCAAGATCTCTACATAGTTTTTTTATGTAGCTTATAATCAAGGGTGTCTTACATTTTATAATCAAGGGTGGCTATAATATAATCAAGGGTGGCTTACATTTTTTGATAAACCCAATTCGCTGTTGCTTATAGTGGTGGACAGCTTATAAATAAGTATATATTATAATCAAATAAATACAGTTTTCTACAATTTAATCAATACTTTGATGGTTACTTAAAATGGCAACGATGACATGATATAAGTTAAAGGCATTGAGTCATGGTAAATAGGCCTTCTCTATAGGGGGTCATTTGGTTTCAGCGTGATCGTTGCTGTTTCACGTGATATTGGCATCCGTTGTTGACAACTTGCTATTGATGGAAACTGTTTTGTTAATCAGTACGAGGTGAGCTCATGTGTCCAGTTTAAGGTCAACCAACAGCATCACAGTCATGAAAATTGTGACTCAGCGGATTTTGGCACTTTGGGTATACCCAATCCATTTTATCATGACTCAATGCCTTTAATTATATAGAATAGACATAATTAGCGTCTGTTAATATGATAGAATGGCAAAGTTACATCCTCAAAAAGCTATTTCAGAATTTTGTTATTCTGTCCTCATAACCTGAATGAATGCTGCTAAATACTTTAAATATCGAAAATCAAAATGATTTGATTGGGAACAGGCTCATGTTTATCAGATTTAACTGATTTTGCACATATAAAGATATATTCATTGGGTTCTTTCAGGTTGTGGATTCAGGAAACTTAAATTGACACAAAAACTGACATGAAATTTCCCAGTAAAAACATACAAAAAAGAAATTTTCAGAATCATTTTGGAAGGAAAATCATGTTGTCATTTATCATATAAATAAGTTAGCTACTTGGTCAAAATGAGGATCCAAACACGCGCTTAAGTCTTGTACAACGCTAAAAGGATTTTAATTGCTGTATGTCTTTTTATAGTTTTCTGCAATTGAGAAAAGTGCCTCCAGTATGCAGGAAGATGTCTCAGCTTTCCTTGCATTTTATGAATTAAATTTAGTTATAGGTAAAACAATTTTCTTCCTTGGGTTTATTTCTTCAGCATACTACCAATCACTTCAATTTACAACCCTATTCAACAAAGGATAGCCACTGCTAATTTCATCTACACACTACTTATTCATTTCTTTTGGTTACTCCTTGCACATTTACATCTTTCTTAAAGGATTTATATTATTGAATTTTCCGGCTTGCTTTATATTTGCTCCCCTGTGTACTTTATTGTAAAGTTGTGCTGAACGCATTTAGAACTTTAACAATAACTTTGACATCAGAAACTAACAAAGATCAGGAATGAAATGGAATGTATTTAAAATCACTTTTTAAACACAAAATAATACAATAGGACATTGAAATTATCTAGTATTTAGTAGTTGTTGTTCAACACTAATTTGGCCTAGGGTTTTTATCAGTGACTGGCAATGTTTACTGAACTATGTATATATGCATCATAGATTCAAATATGAAAATGGCTTTGAAAAAAACAAACATTTGAGTTTGAGTTTCCTTCAGCCAAAACAAGTATTCTGTAATGACATGTTTGCAAAAGATTAAACAAAATGATGCAATAATGCATTTCTATGAAAGTCTGATTACAAGCTGCTAACTTTGGGTAAAATTTTGTGTTTTAGCAAAATGAAAAAATCAAAAAACCCAAAAAATTGAAAACACTGACATTATCATGTGACTCATTTTCTGTTTGTTCAAGAGGCCAATATCTTAAAATTTATGCATTCATCGCTTTACTGTGCATTTTGTTGAAAAGGTTCAATGGTAAAAAAAATTTCCTTAGTCTATCAAACATTTTAAAAGTATCAATTCATTCAAAGACAGAATGTTATGCCATAGGCTGCAAAAACATATTTGAATTTTGCCAAATAATATACATTAGATGAAATTGTAATGGCAACCATATCATCCCAAGCCTCTATAATTAAATTGTATCCAAGACATATTTTGAGGGATTCTTTGTGAAGTAAGGTGCACATTGTTCTCACAGAAGCATCAGATCTTGAAATAAATCATCATCAAAGTTGTGCAAATTTTGCAGAAGGTTATTCGAGTTTTGTCCTCCAACTTGTTGAGAAGTCAAGCACAATTGGCTTTTTCTTTTTAAAGTCAAGTAGTATGGCAGGTACATTGAATGGATTGAAGGATGAAAATTCTCTTGATTGCTGTTTATTTTGAGAGATATCTGAGGGATCTGAAAAGTATGTTTCTGTATTATTTTCCAGTAAAGCTTGTCCATTATTTTTTCCACTCAGTACACTAAAGGCATCATGAAGAAACTCCCTTTGTAACATTGTATATGAGTTTGCAAATCTTTCAATCAAGTCATTTAGCAAATTCAAAACAACTTCTGCGTCAATTGAGGACAAATCTGGAGGCTTGCCACCTCTTAGAAGCAAAGCTAAGTAATTGTAGATGTTAGAATAATTTGGAGTCATAGTTGGGTCACCAGCATTGCTGTCGGTCTCAGGCTCACGAGCAGCAGCAGTCATGATCTGGGGAATGCATTCTTCAGCTTGTTTGTCGTCTGGCTTCTGTGTTTTCTCTGCAAGGGAAATCCAGGCATCCACTGGAGTGCTGTCCAGGAATTCTGGATACTTAACACCAGTTTCCAAAAGTTGATAGAACTTTGTGTAGTTTTTAACGTCCCTTATTTGCTTGCTACCAACGTGTTTTGCTACAAGATTGTTGAAAGTACTAAATTTACTGTCAAGGGCCTCAACTAGCCTACATCTCTCATCAAAAGTCCATATCTCCTTTCGATCTGAAACATCTTCTTCCAATTTTGGGAACTTTCTTGTCATTGCTGTTTCATCATTCTTAAGAGCCTTTCGTTTGCTCATGCCTTTTTACTTTGATTTATCAAAATTTATTAGAGATTTCGTAGGACCTCAAACCACAGTTCTTTCTCTTATGATATGTTGATATGATCACTGATGCTGTTGACAAAATTGAATAGAGGCCAATTCCACCGCAGGGCTATCTCAAAGCGTTGACGGGCCTAAGAAAGAGAAGGAGTGGAGGAAAATAACCAGTAAACAACTAGGTTTGTGAGAGTTTTATACAACTTCTAGGCAAATTAGGCGTTTTGAAATAGAATTGAGCAATAATTTTTGTAAAGCGTAAAAAATATTTGCAAAAATCTTACCCATTTATGCCAGAAATACGCACCAACCATGCATGCCGAATGTGAGTTGTCATTGTCAGGAACACTCGAAAATTTGCACGAGAAACTGAAGAAAAGTGGGCACGATTAACAACGGTGCTTAAGACGAGATAAAAAATTTTGATTTTTTTTAGGAAAAAACATCATCCTTAGCCAAATTGTCATTAAATAATTGATAAATTTTGAAATAATTTCCTCCCAATCTAGATATCTGCTTACAGAAAAAAATAAAAATATGCAAATACACTAGCATCTGTTGAGTCGACAGCAAATATTTTGAAACCTTTAGGGGAGGGGGAGGGTTAGTCAAAGCCTCCTGCTACACCCAAGGGTGCATTACATGTCATTATATGCCCAACGTGATGCTAACTACGGCGTGCTGGAATATAACTAATTCATAGCAGAATAGTATAAGTAAACCATCTGTTTCCCAGGCTGGATTTCATGGCAGTTTTTGAGGAGATCTCAGGACTGGACAGGCTATTACCTGGGAGTACGAGAGTGCATTTGTGAAAATCTTGCACACTTGAGTGTGCATTAAATTTCCCAGTGATTCTTGAGTGTGTGCATATTTTGTCTTAAAGGATTATCTCATGCCCGGCACCAAGAGGAGAAAGGGGGCAAATTGCCCAAGGGCATTGCGATAGGTCTAGAGCCTTATAAAGAAAGTCATTCTATTTTAAGTATGGAACTTAATCAAACTTAACAGAAGCATGCCTAAGAAACAAATAAAAAAGAACCTGGTCGCAAAAATTTTTTGGCCATGTTTTTCAGTTTTACCCCAAGGTCACCAAAACCTCTCAGCAGCCATGATCTCCATAAGATCATTTGATTTAGAATGAAACACTTTTCCCCAGGGGCAAACACTTTGTCAAATATTGGGGGGGGGGGGGCAAGATGAAATCACATTTCCCATTGTTTTTAAACAAAAGACCATTGTCCTCTAAAGTATTAGTGGCTTGGTCAAAGCCTAAAATGAATTCGTAATTATAAAAACTCATTTGATGAAACAGTTGGATCATTGCTACAAATAGCAGGCTGTACCCTGTCCTACATGGATGTACAAATAACAGGCTCTATTTAAGAGCAAATAATTTGTATCAAATTTACATTAGATTTATAACTATAAATTTTTCCATATTTTCTAGGTAACACTGCAGGAAAGAAAAGATTGAAAGATGCTAAAGGCACATAATTTTTTAATTGGCCTCTTTGTTGTGACTATTTTTGCAGTACTACTCTTAACCTTGTCAATGACAAAAGAGCAACATGGTTTTACAGAACCTAAAAGGATAACAGACTGTATAACAATAAGCGATTCTTCAGTTTTGGAAATGAGAAAACCAGATGATGATGTTTTAGAAAAACTCACTCCACACTTCAAGCTTGTTGAAAGTGATACAGACCCATTGCCGATTTCGCCTAAATGTAGCAAAGAAGTTTTTCTAATAGTGCTGGTAGTAACTTCACCAGATGGTTATATCAGACGTAATGCAATCAGAGGAACTTGGGCTGAGAGTTTTGGCAAAAGCAGACATGCAATGAAGAAGGAGTCAAAAGTTGAAAAAGAGTATGGTATTGACAGTGTTGTTAAAGTTGTCTTTTTGGTTGGACATACACCCAATAAACAGGTAATGGATCTTGTAAATGCCGAAGCTAAGATGTTTGGAGACATTGTTCTTGGCGGCTTTCATGAAGATTATCGCAACCTCACAATGAAAACACGTCTTGGACTCAAATGGGCATACTTCAGTTGCAAAGCAAAATACATTCTTAAAACTGATGATGATGTGTTTATAAACACATTTCCATTAGTTGAATGGTTGGCAGAGCAACAGAGAGAGAAGTTTTACAGTGGTTGGTGCAACTTTGATTCTCCAGTTGTAAGAGACCCAAACAACAAATGGTATGTCATTCTTTATTCTTGTTCAGTGATTTTTACTTTCACACTGAAAACACACTTCTTGACTAATTTCTTTAAACAATATTTTTCGAATCATATTAAATGAAACTTGGCATGAAGTTAATGATTTATCATCATGATATGTTGATATAATGTACATCTTTCAGCTTAAATACTTCTTAGCATTTGTTTTCAGCTTAAATTGTAATCCTTTTAATGTATAAATTGTGTATTCTCTGTATAAATAAAAGAAACTACCATCAAATTCTTTCACATTGACTTAGCTAAGTCAAAATGGTTAGAACGATAATGAACTCTTTAACTCTTGCTCAGATCCCCTTCAGCAAGACATGAAGGGTATTGCCATTAAGCCTAATAACAAATGGCCAAACATTATGGGCTCACAGAGCTTTGTTTATACGCTGTCTGTTGTCCTTTTTTGTTTTGTTATGGAAAGAAAGAATCAGAAAATAGCCATAGCAATAAAGAACTGTTGTGAAACAGGCAAATCTTACCTCTTAGTATCAGAATACTCTCACATTAAGGAGATAAAAAGCATTAATCGAGCTCTGTATATGATTTGAAAGTTACTGTGCAGCTTTGTCACAAAAATATCTCGTTATGTGAAGCATTTTTTCCTAAATTACTTTAAAATCATTAGCAATGGCAGTGAATTTCGAACAACCTTATTTTGTTAAATCAGTAAGGCATTCCTACTACTGCGAGGGAAAATCTACACTGTTAGAGTAGATTTGCCCTCAAAGTATTACTAATGGCCATACATTTTTAACAGAAATAGACTTTGGGAAGGTCAATTACAGTGACTCTGTTGAAAGCTTTTCTAGTTCCTGATCTATTAAAATTCATCCATGTTAATCGGGACACAGCGTGTGACATAGTGACTTTCAAACTATATCAGAAGCCAGTAATGCTGTCTGATCTCCTTTTTAATTAAAATCCCAATACAAGAGAGAACATTTGTGCCCCAGTTCAAACCAGTCTTTAGTTTCTAACATTCTCTTCTAAATAGTGTTGTATCTGATTTGTAGGGTGTATATGTCTCTTTGTGTGTCTATCTGAAGGGTGCAGAGCCCAATTTTTTCATTATGTATTTTTTGGTGGCTTGTCACTTAAGTTTTCTCTAGTAGCTGACATTAGGAGAAAACTGGCTTCGCCTCCCTTTATGGCTGGTCAACCCGAGTTAAGAGGGTCAAGGAACATCACTGGCCCATCATTGGCCTCACCTTTCTGCAAAAAAACTCCTTTTCCTGCCACTCTATTATCTTCTGTATCACAGTTTCTGTGCTCTC